>NC_073356.2:33486666-33793333 GCF_027580225.2 Misgurnus anguillicaudatus
GTTTGTATATTATAGACCATGTTTTCATATTTAAAATTGGGCTGGTGTCTGTTAAAGAATAAGCAAATTAATGTTTTATTGAATCCGTTTAAAAATGTGCTGTTTGTACAGTTGTGAAACTTTTGTGCTTTTTTGAAATCTAAATTTTAAACTACATTTGTATTTTAAGTAAAGATAAGGCATCTCAATATTGTTCTTTGTTTGTTTGATTTTTTTTTGTATTTTAGTATGTTATTGGTGCGTTTTTGTTGCACCACAGTTTATGCACTGAATATTAAAATATATCTGCTTGTATTTCTGCCTGTTTTATGGCATAACAAACATAGCATAACAGAATAAAGAAAGAATAAAAAATTCATAACCTGGCCTTTTTTGTTCTATGTTATCCACTTTGACAAATATAAAATGCAGGGTATAATAGCATTTAAATTAAAAAATAATGGAGTTGTGACTAATATGTACTGTAAATTAACAGGTATATGATGCTAAATAACAGTTTTATGCTGTAGATAACAAAAACAGTATCATGCTATTAAATAACAGCTGTATTTTGTAGGTGACACAAACAGTACAATGCCGTTAAAATAACAGTTGACTGCTGTAGGTAACAAAACAGTATCATGCTGTTTTTTCTAATAACAGTATCCCGCTGTAAATTAACAGTGCAATGCTGGCAACCACAGCTTCCAGCATAATACCGTTTTTTTACAGGGAAATTTTTTACAGTGTGCTTTCCCCCCCGGTGGGCGTGGCTTTCAGGTTGTGACGCGCTGCGCTCTGTCTCTATGTCCAAATTTCAGTCAAAACTGTTCTATTTCATCAAAAACAATCTGAAAACAGGGCTTTAAGTGTAAAATACCGAACTTGTCCTTTAACTCTTTCACCGCCAGTGTTTTTTAAAAAAGTTGCCAGCCAGCGCCAGCGTTTTTCATGATTTTCACAAAAGTTTAATGCCTTCCAGAAAATGTTCTTCTTCAAATAAACATACAATATACAAAATGAAAGAACAGACCCTCTGCTTTCAAACAAAAAAAAAACCGTTTCATCCTACCTTCAGGAGTTCTTTTGTAATCAGCTTTTGAATATAGGTAGGTTTCTGCAAAAACACCACATTTTGAGCAAAAAGCAGAGATAATTACATTTTTGTGACGGACTTTTCATAGAGATCCCATTCAGAGCGATCTTTAAAACAGACACGGACATGCAGCAGCTTGTCATAGGGCAATACTTCCGGTTTTAAAAAGTTGCGGAAAGGCCACCTAGTGGATAATAGCGGTATTGCGGAAAGACGGAAATACTCGTCATATCTCCTTTTTACGGAGCCCCTAAGGGGACATGGAGCAGAAATTAAATAAAGTTTGGCTTTGCGTGCTCACGTGAAACTTTCGCGTCCTCACGTGAAACTTTCACGTGCGCATGTAAAACAACCATGTTTAGTTTCACGTGCGCATGAAAGTTTCACGTGAGCACGCAAAGCTAAACTTAAAATAAAATTCTGCACATGAAAGTTTCACGTGAGCACATGAAACTAAACTTTTGATTTTTTTACTCCAATGTCATGTTCTTCTGTTTCATTTTTTTCTTATGATCTTAATGTGATCCTCATTTAAATTCCATGTGCTTTTATAGGACGGTTTCTTATGTATGACATCTTATGTATTGAACCACACTTTGTTTTGTTACTTCAGAAAAATTGCAAGCTGTATTTGTTTATTTGTTTCTTTACAGTAAGACATCTTCAAATATCCTTGGCAAAAAGCTTTACCAACTGAGGTACAGGAATAATGGATCCACACTGTAAAAAATATTTTTATGTTACTTAAGTTAAATCATTTTTAACTTATTTTTCTAAGTTAAGTCAAAAATTTTTAAGTAGGTTGAATTGACTTGCATAAGTATGTGATGCATGCTGCATTTTTTTTACAGTGCACAGCAAAAAAGTTTTTTAACTTGTCACTTTAGGTGAACATTTTAAGTTGAATAAACTTGTTTTTTTTAAGTTTTACCAATTGAAGTAATTTAATCCAACTTTTCACTTTTTGTGATGTGTGATTTCAACATAAGAATTTATAATTGGAAATTTTATCTCATTTTCTGCTGAAATTCTCATTACCGCAATGTGTCCGGCTGTGTTTGCACATGCTTTATTTTGTAATTTAATCAAATTAACACAAAAATATTAAGAAAAAAAATGGATGTTTTGCTTGACTACTTTAGATGACAGAAAAAATATTTACTGAATATTCATGTATAATAATAATTAAGAAAAATTAGGAAAATTATGTGTCCATGCCTGATGTTCTCATCCTCCGCAACACACTTTGAGAACAGTTTAAGCACACATACAGAATTTTAATAAAGTTTGATTTTGAGTGACCAAGCACATGGACCAGTTACTTCAAGATGGCTACCAGGTAAGATCATTTTTACAGTTAATTTGAAATATTGTCTTGTCAGAATGCTTACACGACATTTTGATTATCATTACCGCAACAGATGCTTTTTAAATGTTAATTTAATTAATAGAAGCATAATACTTTGATTTTAAATGCATGTGCAGAATCTCCAAATGATGTTCTTTCAGGTTTGTCATGTCATTTGGAAAATATGTCGGTGTTGATGTTTTCTGACTGTTGCGGTAATGAGATTTTTTAGGACTAATTTTTTAAATTATGTTACAAAAAGTGTTAAATGATAAGTAAAAGTAATTAATGTTCCCATTTACTCCAGACTTTGTTTTTCAATGTCTGGTGGGAAAAAAGTTAATTTAAGCAATTTTTACATTTTCATGCTTGACATTTTTAAAACCAAGTTTTCGTGAGAATCACCCATATATATTTTTTCAACTTATATGATTAAGTCAAAAAATTCAAGTTGGTAAAACACGTTTTATGTGTTACCAATTGAAGTAATTTTTAGGTTGATCCAACTTTTTCACTTTTTACAGAGCAGGGAACACACATACTGATCAAATGTATAATTCACTTTGGATAAGAGCGTCTGCCAAATGCATAAATATAGCATATAAATGTACTATTTATTGATATATACAAAATAAAATATTTTTGCAAAATTAAATGAGTGTACTGTAATTGAAAAAATGTGTTTACATGATCCTACCCAAATTGCTTTCCAAGTAAATTTATATAGTTTCCTTTTAGTTAATAACTAATACAAAAGCAATTTATTTAAAAAAATGATTCACTGTCATCTGTGGACTGGTATGTGTTTATTCAAACAGAAAGATGAATTGTCTTTTGAGTTACATAAGGTGTGACCTCCACCTCATAAATAATAATAGAAGATCCAGCAAAAGCAGTAAGATGGCATACATGACATTCCAGGTAGTGTCTCTTTATTCAAGTTCACACTATAAAAGAGGCAGAAGTCTTTGTTTCTTCACATACCTCCCTGTCGAAAGAAAGTCAACATGTCTTCCAGTTTTTCTCGCAGCACCAGCTACGTCTCCAGTGGCTCGATGGTGGGTTCATCATCTCGCACCACTCGCATGTCTGTGTCAGGTTCGAGGAGCGGCTATGGTTCCAGTGTCAGGTCTGGCAGTGTATATGGAGGAGCTGGAGGTTCAGGTGTTCGCATCTCCACGGCCTCTTCTGGCTTCGGGGGCTTTGCCGGGTCTGATGACACCAGCGTCATCGGAAACGAGAAAGCCACCATGCAGAGCCTCAATGACCGTCTGGCAAACTACCTGGCCAAGGTGCGAGCCCTGGAGAAAGCCAACGCTGATCTGGAACTGAAGATTCGTCAGTTCCTAGACAGCAAAACTGCCCCGGCTGCTCGTGATTATAGTCGATATTATGCCACTATAGAGGATCTTCAGACTAAGGTATTTTGGGTTTTAAAAGACTCCAATTTCTGTGAATTCTCTATTCATAAATATACTTCATGTATTATTTTTCATTTGTATGTATTCAGATCATGGCAGCAATTAATCTGAAGGGTGGAATACATCTCAGCATTGACAATACAAGTCTGGCAATAAATGATTTTAAATTAAAGTGAGTATGAAATTTAATATGTTACAGGTAAAATAAACAGTTTTATTGAATCAAGTTTATCTTTTATATCTTGCACTCTCAAAAGATTATACCTTTTCAAAAAATAAATCTTTGTACCTTAATAGTGCATTTAAATGTACATATTTTTTAAGTGGTACAATTCAAGTTACAGGTTTTCTACCATTTCCTCTGACAGTGTGCTTGCATTTTTTTTTTGTTCAATGCATAAACCTCACAAAAATGTGTTTGTTTTGTGGAAACTTTTTAAATTTTGTTTCCCAAGTAAATGTGTATTTTTCTGATAAACAAGAAACTATGCCGGGAATATAAAGGCGGGGTGCATGATCTCTGAAAGCCAATGTTGATATTGGAAATCACCTAAACAAACACACTTTTACCCAATATAATCTGGACCTTATGTTGATAGACCCCCACACATATGCAACCCAGGCAAAAATGTTGGGTAGCAGACACACCCCTTACTGCTGATTGGCTACAAGTGTGTTTTCCAAAGTGTTTTTCAAAAATCATGCACCCAGCCTTTAAGTAAAAGGGAGAGTTCATCCAAAAATGTATTTCCTCATGTGTTGTTTTAAACCTGTATGAGTTTTTTTTTTATTCTGCTAGACACAAAAGAAAATATTTTGATAAATTAACTTCCATACTAGGAAGCACAAATACTATGGAAGTCATTGTCAATTGGTTCAGTGGAAGTCAATTAACTGTATGCTTACCAACTTTTTTAATTTTAAAGGTGGCATATCATGAAAATTTGAGTTTTTTCATGTTTAAGTGCTATAGGTCTCCAGTGCTTCTATCAACCTAGAAAACGTGAAACGTAAAAAGAACAACCCAGTAACTTAGTTTTGGTAAAGCATTATTTGCAAGCATGTGAAAAAATAGGTAATTGAAATTTGGCTCCCTTTGTGATGTCAAACAGGGATCTTATTATAATAATATCGCCCCCTAATCTGCACTATCCAACCACGGCACTGACATATAGTTGAGAGAGAACGAGAGAGAGAAAAATATTTAGCACAATTGAGTTTCAATTTCAACATACCACAATTATGGTGATCAGTGTTTGCATTTAATCAGCTCATTTGCATTTTAAGGGACACACCCAAAAACTGCACATTTTTGCTCACACCTACAAAGTGTCAATTTAAACATGTTATAATAAATTATCTATATGGTATTTTGAACTAAAACTGGGAAAAAACAAAGATTTCAACCTATTCTCCAACCCATACGATTGCTTTGGTCGTTTGTCAATTTCACCAAATTTTACGAATAGATGGATTTACTAATTTAGCGACTCTACCGGGAGCAGGTGAAACTTAATATATTAGGGTATAAAATGATGTTTTGAAGTATCATTTTCCTATGATTACATGTACTGGGATAAGATTTTTAATTTAAACCGCCAGCATTAGTTGTATTTTATTACACATTACACTATTCAGGCATTTAGGGCAAATAACGTACCCATTTATTTATTATATGATATAAACATGGCATATAAAACAGTTACAACTTTTTAAAAATGTACTTAAAATATTTCAAGTGTACCGAGGTCAAACGCTCGATTTATTTGAAGAAAAGATGGAAAGTGATGACAATCCGCTGTAAATATCAGATCCGGTGTGCAAACTGCCGCCAGAAGAATCGATGATACATCATCTATAATTGTAAAAAGGCATTGGCTCTCGTGTGTCTCGTGACCGATTGCATCATTACGTTAGCTAAAAATGTGAAGCTCTATTGGCTCTTGTGACTCTTGTCATGCTGGTTTATGTTTGAATAAGATCTGACTGTGCGTTTTGATCACAGAGTTCATATGGCTTCAGTTCGCAAGGTTTGCAACGTGAATGGTTTGTAATACTTTTATACAGTTTGATGCAATAAATACCTGTGACTATACTTTTATTTGCATGTTGTGTTTTATATGGTTAAGAAGTGGTTGGGTTTAGGGTAAGGGTGAGGGTGGGGTTAGATGCTCCAAAATATCTTTAAAACCATAAATGTTTATGAAACCGTTTACAAATAATATCTCTAATCTGATATATAAGGCAAAAACCTTAAAACGTAACAACAGGTTGTATGGGTGATTCTCACGAAAACTTGGTTTTAAAAATGTCAAGCATGAAAATGTAAAAATTGCTTAAATTAACTGTTTTTCCCACCAGACATTGAAAAACAAAGTCTGGAGTAAATGGGAACATTCATTTAAAAACTTTTACTTATCATTTAACACTTTTTGTAACATAATTAAAAAAAAGTCCTAAAAAATCTCATTACCGCAACAGTCAGAAAACATCAACACTGACATATTTTCAAAATGACATGACAAACCTAAAAGAGGTATTATGCTTCTATTAATTAAATTTGCATTTAATAAGCATCTGTTGCGGTAATGATAATCAAAATGTCGTGTAAGCATTCTGACAAGACAATATTTCAAATTAACTGTATAAAAAATAGCCATCTTGAAGTAACTGGTCCATGTGCTTGGTCACTCAAAATCAAACTTTATTAAAATTCTGTATGTGTGCTTAAACTGTTCTCAAAAAGTGTTGCGGAGGAAGAGAACATCAGGCATGGACACATCATTTTCCTAATTTTTCTTCATTATTATTATACATGAATATTCAGTAAATATTTTTTCTGTCATCTAAAGTAGTCTAGCAAAACTTCCATTTATTTTTTTTCTTAATATTTTTGTGTTAATTTGATTAAATTATAACATAAAGCATGTTCAAACACAGCCGGACATATTGCGGTAATAAGAAATTCAGCAGAAAATGAGATAAAATTTACAATTATAAATTCTTATGTTGAAATCACACATTGTGCAAGGTAGAACACAGTATTGTGTTAATTCTGATGCTTTTTAATGTTACTATATTACACATTTTAAAGCTAAAATCATTAGTGCCGTGGTGTTTCAATGGTTTCGTGAGAATCACCCGTATAAGCTACAACCGCTAGAGGACACTAATCCCTTAATACGTCACTTTACGTCGTAATAAGGTGCTATGAGGTCGTTATTTTTGGAGGACAGTCTCAAAGATTTATTTGACATCTTAAAAAAATTGTGAAATGTCCCCTTTAATAAATTAATAAAATACATTGTGGGTTCCAGTTTTGTTGTCTTGCAGCAGTAATACGGCTGTGTCTAAAGAATATGATTCTATATAACAGATACGAGGCCGAGCATGCCATGCGTCAGTCTGTGGAGGCAGACATTATGGGGCTTAAACGGGTGCTTGAAGACATGGACATCACCGGCAAAGACCTCAACATGCAGATCGAAGGGCTGAAGGAAGAGTTGGTGTTTTTGAAGAAGAATCACGAGGAGGTAATTATATCCAATGCAAATGAAAGTTCTGCATTAATAAAATGTTTGGAACTCGTATTGTATTTGAAATTTGAATCAATGATGTTACATTAGACGAATGTGCATTCACACCTGTACTTAGGATCTTCTGGCTGCACGCAGTCAGATGAGCGGTCAGGTTAATGTTGAAGTCGATGCCCCTGATCATCAAGATCTCACAAAGGTCCTGGCTGAACTTCGGGAGTACTACGAATCGGTTACTGCCAAGAACCAAAGAGAACTTGAGCAATGGTTCAAGACTAAGGTAGCCCAATAGTTTTAGATGTCAGATTGGTGTAAAACGAACAGCTGTGGTTTGAAATCACTCAGTGTTCCTCTGTGTTTATTGCAGACAGAAACTCTAAAAGAGGAGGTTGTCATCAGCTCGACAGATTTGAAAACATCTCGCACTGAAATCAACACGCTCAAATCCAAAGTGCAGACTTTGGAAGCCGAACTTCAGTCGCTTTTGGCTTTGGTTAGTAATACGCGTGACTACGTTAAATGTATACTTCAAACCGTGCGGTGTGCATTGTATTATCATTCGTTTGTATTATTCTCATTCATCTAGAAATTGTCCCTGGAATCCACATTGACTGAAACCAAATCTCGATATTCCATGAAGCTCAGTGGCTTCCAAAGCCAGGTAAGTACATTCCCAGTAAAAAATATATACATATAAGAGCATGTTTGATCTAAGAAAGATCAAGAATTTGAAAACTAACACGACTCAAGCTCATACCTGTTTGTGGTAACCTTAGGTTACCTTCCTGGAGGATCAGATAACAAAGATCCGGGCAGATTCTGAGCGTCAGCGGCAGGAATACCAAATACTGTTGGACATCAAGGCCAGACTGGAGATGGAGATCGCGGAGTACAGAAGACTGCTGGATGGAGAAGCCACGTAGGTTTAACAGCTGTTGTTCTCATTTATTTCCCATAATTCCTGAAAGTCTTTCAGATAGGACAGAAGATGTGTTAATATGGTGGTCCTGGAGCTCAAATGGTCGAGCGTTGCATTAGCAGCACAAAAGTCATTGGCTTGAACAAAGATACTTCATATTAAAGGATTATTCCACTTATCTGATAATTTACTCACCCCCATGATATCCAAGATGTTTATGTCTTTCTTTGTTCATAAAGCTTTTTGAGGAAATAGTTCCGGGATTTTTATTCATATAGTGGACTTTACTCAACAGTTTGCAGTTTCGTTGCAGCTTTAAGGGACTCTAAACGATCCCAATCGATGCATAAGGGTCTTATCTAGCGAAACGATCGACTTCTTCTCTTGCACTTAGCCGTGTGGTGCACCAGCATGACCTTACCTATTACGTAATCACAACGAAAGGTCAAGCGTTACATATGTGAAACTATCCCTCCAGTATTTACAAGTGTGGAGAACGGTGTTATATGGAATGATACTAATTACGGTACATTCACATGGGACGGAAGCGTTAGTGCTTCCCATTCACTTTTAATGAGTGACGTCATGCATTGCAAGAATTGTGGATCCGTCGGCACCGTGTCACTGCTGTTGCTCGCGGCAGAAGTTGAACATTTCTCAACTTTTCAAGCGGCAACGCGTGCATCAGCCAATCAGATCGCCTTATGCCAATAACCTCGAGAGCGCCAGCCAATAACGTTTATGGAAGAACGGAGCATGTGTTGCGGGCTTGGGGCCACTGTGATTGGCTGTTGGCCACGCTTCAGACAAGCCTTCCGTCAAGGGTTAACGCTTTTGTCCCGTGTGAATGTACCATTAAAGGAATAGTCTACTCATTTTCAATATTAAAATATGTTATTACCTTAACTAAGAATTGTTGATACATCCCTCTATCATCTGTGTGCGTGCACGTAAGAGCTGGAGCGCGCTGCGACGCTTCGATAGCATCTAGCTTAGCCCCATTCATTCAATGGTACCATTTAGAGATAAAGTTAGAAGTGACCAAACTCATCAACGTTTTTCCTATTTAAGACAAGTAGTTATACGAGCAAGTTTGTTGGTACAAAATAAAACGAAGCGCTTTTCTAAGCGGATTTAAAAGAGGAACTATATTTTATGGCGTAATAGCACTTTTGGGAGTACTTCGACTCGCCTGAAAAGTCCGCTCCCCTTCTCCCTCTCATAATGGGAGAGGGAGGGTGTTACTGCACCGAGTCGAAGTACTCCCAAAAGTGCTATTACGCCATAAAATATAGTTCCTCTTTTAAATTCGCTTAGAAAAGCGCTACGTTTTATATTGTACCACCAAACTTGCTCGTATAACTACTCGTCTTAAATAGGAAAAACGTTGATGTGTTTGGTCACTTCTAACTTTATCTCTAAATGGTACAATTGAATGAATGGGGCTAAGCTAAATGCTATCGAAACGTCGCAGCGCGCTCCAGCGCTTACGTGCACGCACACAGATGATAGAGGGATGTATCAACAGTTCTTAGTTAAGGTAATAACATATTTTAATACTGAAAATGAGTAGACTATTCCTTTAATATCTTTGTGTCAGTTTATTGTTTAAAATGTGCCTTTTAAATACAGTATGTAACGCGTTAACTTTCACTGTGATTACGCAGTACATGGGGTGGCGCTGGTGCGTCATACGGCTGGAGCAAGACGAGAAGTTGTGGTTTAAAAGTACATATTTTTTTATCGTTTTGCTCGATAAGACTCTTATGCTGAGTTTACACCAACCGCGTTTTCGACGTAAAAATTGCGTCTACCGTGCCTAGTTTGCTGCTTGAACAGTTTGAATGCATTTGCGCGTGTAGAGCGAAGTAGACGCCCGGAAAAAGCAAGCATTTGACCTGCGTCAGAGGCAAACTCCGCTTCTTGTGGGAGGGGCAAGTGCTATGCGGTTATCTGTTTGCAAGATGACTGATGATGATTGTGCATTTATCGAGAGAGTTACCATTTTGTATTTGGTCACCTTACTATAGGCGGAAAATAAACGGCGCGGGTCGATAAACGCCACGTGTCTCAAAAGTGAACTGTGTATTACAAGTTACCAGGTTGCCCAAAGTCCTCACTGACACTCGAGGTCCTTTTTATTCCTGTCTCCTCTATAGAAATAAGAACTTATGTCGTATAGCTCCAGGTGACTGCTTACGGACAATATCAAGCGTTGGTTGAATGAGTGACTCCGGGGGGTGCTGCCACCACAGCAGCAAGCAGGCTTCTGATTGGTTAACGCAGCGCAAAATTCCACCAAAGTTAACATTTTTCAACTCGAGCGTCAGCCGCAAATTTGCGTGAACCGCAAAATGCACAAAAAGCACCATTCGTGCGTACCGTGCACAACGCTCAGTTCGCGCCTTTCGCGCGAATGAGGCGGAAACGCGTCTTCCGGGCCAAACGCGTCTTCCGCGCTGCGGGACCTCCAGACACGCCTTAACGCGTCTTCACATTGACTTAACATTGAAATCACTCGTGCTTCATGCTTCTACCGCGGTTGGTGTAAACGCAGCATTATGCATTGGTAAGGATCGTTTGGAGTCCTTTGAAGTTGTATTGAAACTGTTGAGATCCCCTTAAGTCCACTAAATGGAGAAAAATCCTGGAATGTTTCCCTCAAAAACTTAATTTCTTCTCGACTGAATAAAGAAGAACATCTTGGATGACATGAGGGTGAATAAATTATCAGCATTTTTTTTTATGAAAGTGGGGTATTCCTTTAACAAGATGCATCACTGATATTTATATGAATGGGGGAGGTTGCAACGGTCAGTATGGCCAATCTAGTCCCACCTTCCAGTAAAAAGAGCCAAATGCCATCTTTTAAAAAATGTAAGTATGCGACTTCCTTAAAAAGACTTTGGCTTGAATCCCAGATTCAAGTAGTTGTTATCACGTTGATATATGTTCATATAAGTGTTCATTTTTGGCATAAGTTGGCTCCAAACTGACGTTTTTACGTAACATGGTCGGACATTTTTGGCTTCAATTCATTACAATGAAGGGAGGCGACATCGCATTGTCCATCTTTTTTTACAGTCTATGCAAACGAGGCTTCATTACATCATAACTGTTTCGAAACGTTACGGAAATTCGACGATTCACCACTAGGGGGAGTTGATTACAAATGACCAGTGTAGGTGAACTCGGGTCAGTTTTATTATAAAAGTTCATAAAATATTCATCTTTCTGACTAATAACACTGCCATTTTGTTCATAGACAGATTTAAAAATGTGCATAATTAAAAAGGGTTCGTTTTAATGATTTGTTTGCCAAAAATAAAACTAAAAACACAGAATACACTTTTAATTATGTCTTTTAATTAAATTAAATATTTTTTTTATATTTTTAGAACAATCTTGCTATTATTATGTAAAAAGTGTAAAATGTTTGGACAGATCTTTTACAGTATTTTGACTAGCAGGTATTCATGTATGGTATGCATGTATGGTGTTTCGAACGCTTTGAAAAACTAAATCAATTTGCGAAGCAATTGGTTCAATTGATTCGAAGCTTCGAAAAGCTTTGTTTCTCCCATCATATAATATAAAAGAATGTACAGCTTGAATGCACTGTAAATCGCTTTGGATATAGCGTTTGCTTTACATTAATGTAAATTGAATTTACAGATAACAATACCCACAGAATTGCAACCATGACAGTATTATGCAGGCATGATCTCTGAAAGCCAATGTTGACATTTGAAATAACCTAAACAAACACGCCCCTAACCCAATACAATCTGCGCCTTCTTTTGATAGACCCATCCCACACTTACACAAACCCAGGCCACGATGTCTGTTAGTAGACACGCCACTTACTGCTGATTGGCTATAAGTGTGTTTTGGTAGTCGGCATAATAAAAGCATAATAAAATTCATTGAATGATAAATTTAACGTTTCGATGTTGTCTTTTACAGTGTCAGTACATCAACGACCTCTTCTTCCTCCAGCTCCACCACCACCACCAAGAAGGTCATCACTGTTGTACAAGAGGTGGTGGATGGAACGGTGACCTCCTCCAAATCTGCATCTTTTAGCACCCAACGCACATTTTGATGGGCTTTAAAACCAAGCACTCAATAAAGCAATATCCTCAACTATATTCTGCTTGATGTGAACGTGAAAAAATGTCCTATATGGGAGAGTTAATGAATGCTATAATTTGACTGTAAATGGCATTCATTGATTCTGCATCTCCACTATGCAAAATAAACAATACAAATGCTGCATACTACACAATCGTGTTTGTCTCTTTCATTTTCCTGGTTTAAATGTTTTGGTTTCATTCTTGATCTTGACCAGCACAACTGTTTAGATGTTTACAGTCTTACAATGTTAAAACGTTGTCTGCTTTAAACAAACAATGTGTCTATTAGGGTGGTCCTTATAATGAGTCAATTTCATTTTATATGTTCAACTCTGACCCCCTAAATGTGTAAGAATATCAATAAAAACACACTGTGCAAAATTTTGAATTGTTCCTATATATCTAGGTTGCTCAAAGCCTTTGAATATTTCCAAAATTACATATTTTTGCAAAAACTGTATCATTTAAAAACGCACAACACACATAAATCTTGCTTCTTGGAGGGTAACTTTGTTCCAGTTATTTTAGTCTCTTCTGATCTCAGTAACCATATAGCAGACTTGATTTGTGTTGCTTCAGCCATTGTCTCAGTGTATATTGTCTATTGTGCTTCATTCACATCGAAGCTTTCTTGCTTTGAAAGACATATCACAACTAAAACAAGACTTTTAATTGCATGGAGCATGCTCAAATAAGTCCATTGCTGTCATAAGTATATATTATTACATTATTATACATGCTAGCACAAAATATCACATGATACGCCATTGTGTTAAACTTCAAAGGTATTGAGCAATCTCTAAATATTAATTAATATTGAAAAAATTGTGCCCATTTTTTAATTTTTTTTTTATTCAAACATATGAATAGCATGAACTTTTAAAAGTTGAAAAATAAGGACCACCCTAGTGTCTATGCATATTATTTTTTCCTATTGAGCTTTAATGAAATCTGGAGATAAACCATGCAGCAGTAATGAAGTAACAGTGACCTCTGCTGGATAACATAAGAATCTTGAAATAAAAGAATATGAATAACTTGTGCATACATGTAAATACAAATGAAAATCTTGGTATCCTGTTAATAGTTAATATTATACACAAACATGAATTTAGCCACACCAGACTCACAAATACCTCTCATGTGCAGAAAAAAAAACATTTAGTAAGCTAACAGCATGTTTTGCCCATGTATAGCGAACCCATGATTAATTTTTGGCAACCATGGTTTAACTAGTAACCATGGTTAATTTTGTAAGGGGTATAAGATTTACATTCAAAAATAACTTGTATGCCTAAACAAATCAGTACGCATGAAGATAAAAATGAATACAAGGTCATTTTAAGGCACCCAATGTCTTATGAAAATTGGGATAGAGATTATTTTTTAAATGATTTATTTAGTGTTATACAGTATTTACTTATTTTTTGGTGAATTTCATTTAATAGAAACTCTTTTAAAGACAATACAAATGACAAATGATAAACTTTTGTGTCTTAGTACTTTTGTAAATTATGACTGAGTTGCATAATTATTTTATATGTAAACCAAATTTGATTGAAAGCTATCTTATAGCTTCAAAAATCTCTATCAACTATAGTATAACTACCAAAGATAACTAATCATTTAAAGGGGACATTTCACAATACATTTTTAAGATGTCAAATAAATCTTTGGTTTCCCCAGAGTACATGGGTGATTCTCACGAAACCATTGAAACACCACGGCACTAATGATTTTAGCTTTAAAATGTGTAATATAGTAACATTAAAAAGCATCAGAATTAACACAATACTGTGTTCTACCTTACACAATGTGTGATTTCAACATAAGAATTTATAATTGTAAATTTTATCTCATTTTCTGCTGAAATTCTCATTACCGCAATGTGTTGGCTGTGTTTGAACATGCGTTATGTTGTAATTTAATCAAATTAACACAAAAATATTAAGAAAAAAAAAACAAATGGATGTTTTGCTAGACTACTTTAGTTGACGGAAAAAATATTTACTGAATATTCATGTATAATAATAATGAAGAAAAATTAGGAAAATGATGTGTCCATGCCTGATGTTCTCATCCTCCGCAACACTTTTTGAGAACAGTTTAAGCACACATCCAGAATTTTAATAAAGTTTGATTTTGAGTGACCAAGCACATGGACCAGTTACTTCAAGATGGCTACCAGGTAAGATCATTTTTTTACAGTTAATTTGAAATATTGTCTTGTCGGAATGCTTACACAACATTTTGATTATCATTACCGCAACAGATGCTTATTAAATGTTAATTTAATTAATAGAAGCATAATACTTTGATTTTAAATGCATGTGCAGAATCTCCAAATTATGTTCTTTCAGGTTTGTCATGTCATTTTGAAAATATGTCAGTGTTGATGTTTTCTGACTGTTGCGGTAATGAGATTTTTTAGGACTAATTTTTTAAATTATGTTACAAAAAGTGTTAAATGATAAGTAAAAGTTTTTAAATTAATGTTCCCATTTACTCCAGACTTTGTTTTTCAATGTCTGGTGGGAAAAAAAGTAAATTTAAGCAATTTTTACATTTTCATGCTTGACATTTTTAAAACCAAGTTTTCGTGAGAATCACCCAGTTACTGTGTTGATCTTATTCACATTTTCTAGGTTGACAGAAGCACTGGGCACAATTATAGCACTTAAACTTGGAAAAAGACAGATTTTCATGATATGTTGTACCATGGGTTTTCAACAGGGGGTCCATTGTAGTATTACTGGGGGTCCTCCATAAATTATTTCAAATTAAAAAAAATTTTTTGGAACAAGTGGCTTCAAACAAAAATGCATTAACATGCTAATAATAAAAAATAAATTTTGAATCACGAGTTTGCCTTAACATGTAATCAAATATGATAATACAGCATATTTGGTGTGCTGTCTGAGAGGACTCTAAACCCAGAGAATACTCCCCTTATCCTAAACTGGGTTATATAGATGTACCAGCAGAGGGTGAGGCGATGGGGTGGAGGAGGGATGCTACAAAAAACTATCACGGGAAAGAGGTGAGGGACAGCTATATATATATAGACCCTCTTCACACTGATTGGTTGGATTACATGGCTATGCTCCTCCCGAATTTAAACAAACAAACTTCATTTAAAATAAAGAGCATAAAGCTCTCACGTTAAAATCTATTCAGTACAATTATAATGTTGCTTATTACAGGTATGTGACTAATTAACAGTATGAGTATACTGAAAATGGTTATTTTTATATCTTAGTTTATTATAATTGGTACATTACAATGTTAATCCATACGATACTACACATTATTATAGACCTGGCCAAAATGCCCAAAGGATGCATTATAATATGTTCAATTTTTTGCATAGAAGGTATGTGGCTTTATTAAGTGCAAGAAAATATTCAGAGATGCTTTTACTTGTTTATTTACAACCCTACACTGTAAAAAAAATCCGTAGAAATTGCAGCTGGTTTGCCGGCAATTCACCGCAGATTCAAATTCATGTCATTCACTGGCAACATTTTGTTCAAAGTTAAATGAACATTAAGCATTTATAAGTCTTTGTCTTTACAGAGTAAAACTAAAAAAACAGCATCAAGCAAAACATTCTGGGAAACAAAATCTGTAGCAAAAAAAAAACAGATGTCAGAAATGGTTGATGATGATTTCTGATTCCCAGAATGCTTCGCATGAGGCTGTCATTGTACAGCTTCACTCTGTAAAGACAAAGACTTGTTAATATTTAAAATTTATTTAACTTTGAACAAACTCTTGCCAGTAAATAACATAAATTTAAATCTACGGTAATTTACCGGCAACCCAGCTGCAATACCATTTCTACGGATTTTTTTTTACAGTGTACCTTATTTGAAAGGGTCATGAATAATAATATTGAGCTCTGCTCTGATTGGCTGTTTTGGAGCAGCTCTGTGTGTGTGTGTCCTTATGTTTGAGCCTGTTTCAGATGAAAATACAGAATAAAGAATAATCAATTGTTTGGAGATTGTTAATGGATGTTTCTGAGTGGTACGTTTTTTTTTTTAGTAACGTCAATAGTAGAACTTCAGCCTAAACGCTAGCATATAACATTAACTAGCATATAGCGCTAACTCATTGTACTTGAAGGGACACTCCACTTTTTTTGAAAATATGCTCATTTTCCAGCTCCCCTAGAGTTAAACATTTGATTTTTAGCATTTTGGAATCCATTCAGCTGATCTCCGGGTCTGGCGCTCCACTTTTAGCATAATCCATTAAATCTGATTACACCATAATTAGCATCGAGCTCAAAAGTAACCAGAGAGTTTTGATATTTTTCCTATTTAAAACTTGACTCTTCTGTAGTTACATTGTGTACTAAGACTGACAGAAAATTAAAAGTTGTGATTTTTTTAGGCAGATATGGCTATGAACTAAACTCTCATTCTGGCGTAATAATCAAGGACTTTGCAGCTGTAACATGGCTGCAGGAGGCGCAATGATATCACGCAGTGCACGAAAATAGTCCCCTGCTATTGAAAGTTACTAAGGGGACTATTTTCAGTCGCTGCGTAAAATCATTGTGCCATTGTGTAAAGTCTTTGATTATTACGCCAGAATGAGAGTATAGTTCCTAGCCATATCTGCCTAGAAAATCACAACTAAATTTTCTGTCGGTCTTAGTACATGATGTAGCTACAGAAGAGTCAAGTTTTAAATAGGAAAAATATCGAAACTCTTTGGTTATTTTTTAGCGCGATGCTAATGGTCTAATCAGCTTCAATGGATTATGCTAAGCTATGCTAAAAGTGGTACCGCCAGACCTGGAGATCAGTTGAATGGATTTCAAAACGGTAAAAATTGAATATTTAACTCCAGGGGAGCTGGAAAATGAGCATATTTTAAAAAAGTGGAGTGTCCCTTTAATTTAATGTTGGGGCGTAAATCTCAATTGTAATGTCACGGTGAGATTGGCCTGTTTTCCATGCACAAGGTTTACATAAGAAGGAAGAAACAATTGTGTTTGAGACTCACAATAACTCATTACCATCTACAGAACTCCTATTATTCATTTATGTCTAGATAAATACAGTTTTACGTTCTACAGCACCTTTAATTTGATATAAACATGTACTGGGTTTCCTTGCTGCTCCTCTCTGTCCATTAAAGGGGTCCTTAGCCTGAAATGTATGATCTAAAGTCAAACATCTTATGACAGGCAATAGCAATAAATTAATTGGAAAATCACTGAACCCTGAACAGAAACCGAGAGCTATTAATAACAAACTAAGTACCCATATTACAAAATGTCATCATTTATATTTGACACAAGTAGAAATACTAACAGAAGATATTTTTCATTAGTTTCTTTAATAATTCATTCCAGTACATGGTTTAGGAATTACATATTATCAAGAAAACGTGTACACTGAGTATTTTACTGGAGGAAAGAAACTAGAATGTCACTCACTACGACACAGATCAGACAAGATACAAAGACCTTTCTGTGACCTCACTGATCCCAAACATAGAAAATCAGTCACGAAACTATACCCAAAAAAGATATAAAAAAAGAGAGACGAAATGTATGAAAACATAATGAAACATATATATTTTATAATATATTTATATATACTGTAGCTTTTATAAAAAAAGACGAAAAGAATAAAAAGTAAGAGTAATACTTTGAGACATAATGAGGTGTTCAGCTACTATCGTTACTGCGACTGCTGCCGCTGCTAAGATCGGGTTTTTCACGTTTGTGAATTTGCTCGTGTGCTTTAAGATGACCTGATTGGCTGAAGCTCTTCCCGCACTGCTGGCAGCCATACGGCCGTTCGCCCGTATGAGTTTGCTGGTGCGCTTTAAGATGTCCCAATCGACCGAAACTTTTGCCGCACTGGGTGCAGCCGTACGGTCTCTCGCCGGAATGAATCTTCTCGTGAGTTTTGAGGACCCCTGAATTGCTGAAAGATTTGCCACACTGCGAGCAGCTAAACGGCTTCTCGCCCGTGTGAATTTGCTGGTGATTGCGGTAACTGGTCTCTTTAGTAAAGCTCTTGCCGCAAAGCGAGCAACAGTACGGCCTCTCCCCAGTGTGGCTCAACTGGTGGGCTTTGAGTTCCTTCGTCTGACCGAAGCTTTTACCGCACTCGGCGCAGGTGAACGGCTTCTCGCCCGTGTGCAGTCGCTGGTGCGAGCGGAGATCGTCCGCTTTGGTGAAACCCTTGGGGCAGTGCGCGCAAGTGTAAGGCTTTTGCCCCGTGTGGATCAGCTGGTGCCTTTTCAAGTTCCCGGCCTGACCGAAGCTCTTCCCACACTGGGAGCAGGTGTAAGGCCTTTCGCCCGTGTGGATACGTTGGTGAGTCTTCAGGTTACCCAAAGTACTGAAGTTCTTTCCACACTGAGTGCAGGAGAAAGGCTTCTCACCCGTGAGGTTGCGAGGTTTGCGTTGAGTCGAGCCGTGGCCTTTTGTGCTGGTGTGGTTTTGTGCGACGGGCGTCAGTTCGTAAAGGTTTCCCGAGGGGAACTCCGAGTCCAGTTTCCCCATACCGTCGATGACGGTGTCCGGTCGGAGTTTGTTGAGCTCCGAGCGCAACTCCGCCATGTGGATCGACTCCAGACTCATCTCGGTCTTGATGTGGCTGGACATGAGGTTAGGTTCGTATTCGGTTTTGAGAGCGCCGAGCTCTGTGGCGTAGTAACTCTGCAGGTCGGAATGCTGCTCCGATTTGATGTACTCGAGGCTGTCGGAGACGTGGGTGATGTAGTCGAACACCAGGCTGGGTTCGTAGTGTGACTTGTAGGAGTCCAGCTCCGTACTGTGGAAGCAATGGAGGTCGCCGTGGTGCTCGGACTTGATGTAGTCGAGGCCGCTGATCTCCATCTTGATCTGATCCGAGCCCAGCTCGGCCGTGCTCAGGGGCTGGATGACAGACAGGTCCACTGTGCTGATGGGGTCGAGGTCGGGCTCGCTTTTGATGCACGGCAGCATGGCCATGGGCTCCACTATCTCCGAAGCCAGCGAGCTGAGGGTGGGCGTGCTGCATTCGGACGAAAGCATGGTCAGCGTCGGCGTGGTGCACTCCGGATCCAACGGGTCGAGGGGCGGAGAACTGCATTCCGTCACTAAATTACTTAGTCCTAAAGTGATGCATTCGGCCTCCAGCTCTGCCATTCTGGTGGAAGCTAGTCCACCGACTGACAAACGTACCCGTTATGAGTATTATAGCTTACTTTCACAGAGACAAAGGTTGGGTTCCCGAGCAGGGGGGTTCGCCAATGATGCCACAGCAACCTCTAGCCTGGGTTAGGAACAACAATGACTCCCCTGGCTCCTGAATGGGAATAAAAGAAAGACAAAACTTTGACTCACAAGTTTTATTTGCGAAACTAATTAATATGTAGCCTTTAAAGGTGCCGAAGAATGCATAGAAAATATATATGTTAAATTGTTCTCTGATATCTACATAGAAGGTATGTCGCTATAATATGTGCAAAAATTACCCAGAACTGGTTTTTCATCTCCTTTTTCAACCTTAGGATTTGCCCTCAGAATGAAATGGTCTATTATAACCTTATTTGAAAGGGTCATGATTCATGAATAATAATGTTGAGCTCTGCTCTGATTGGCTGTTTCTCAGAGCAGTTCAGTTCAGTAGCTCTGTGTGTGTGTAAACACACTTTATGTTTGGGCCTGTTTCAGACGAAATACAGAATGAGGAATAATCCATTTTTTGGAGATTGTTAATGGATGTTTATGAGTGGTAAGTTTGTGTTTTTTTCAGTATGGACCTGCAAAACTTAACTGTAAAGTCAATAGCAGAACTTAAAGGAACAGTATGTAAGAAAGTTATATCAATTAATCATAAAATGGCCCTGATATGTCACTAGACATTAAGAAATCATTTTCATTTCAAATATTTATATCACTGACAACAGTGGTCTGGTCAGGATATTGTCATTTAAAAAGTGGAGTTGCAGCCCTCAACTGATGTTTATGTTGTCATTTTGTGTATTGGCCACCAGTTTTAGCCACAAGTTTTGTGATTGCAATACCAGTTTTGGCCACAATCCTACATACTGTTCCTTTAAAAGGAATGGTCCATTTTCTTAAAAGAAAAATCCAGATAATTTACTCACCACCATGTCATCCAAAATGTTGATGTCTTTCTTTGTTCAGTCGAGAAGAAATTATGTTTTTTGAGGAAAACATTGCAGGATTTTTCTCATTTTAATGGACTTTAATGGACACCAACACTTAACACTTAACTCAACACGTAACAGTTTTTTTCAACAGAGTATCAAAGGACTATAAACAATCCCAAACGAGGCATAAGGGTCTTATCTAGCGAAACGATTGTCATTTTTGACAAGAAAAATAAAAAATATGCACTTTTAAACCACAACTTTTCGTCCGGTCCAGCGCGACCTAACGTAAATGCGTAGTGACGTAGGGAGGTCACGTGTTAAATATATAAAACGCACATTTGCGGACCATTTTAAACGATAAACTGACACAAAGACATTAATTAGTATCAGTTGACATACAACAACGTAGGAACGGTCCTCTTTCAACACACTTGTAAACACTGGGGCGGAGTTTCGTGTTCGTCCTTTGTGACCTCTTGACGTGATGATGTATTGCGTGAGGTCACGCTGACGCTTTCAGGACCGGAGGAATATGAGAAGTTGTGTTTTGGAAGTGCATATTTTTTATTTTTCTTGTCAAAATGACGGTCCTTTTGCTGGATAAGACCCTTGTGCCTCGTTTGATATCGTTTGGAGTCCTTTGATACTCCGTTGAAAAAAACCGTGTTTTGTGTTGAGTTAAGTGTTGGTGTCCATTAAAGTCCATTAAAATGAGAAAAATCCTGCAATGTTTTTCTCAAAAAACATAATTTCTTCTCGACTGAACAAAGAAAGACATCAACATTTTGGATGACATGGTGATGAGTAAATTATCTGGATTTTTCTTTTAAGAAAATGGAATATTCCTTTAAACTAGCAGCCTAAACGCTAGCATAAAGTGCTAACTCAGCAGTCACAACTTTGTATTTAGCATTAACAACATTGTACTTAATTTAATGTTGGGGTGTACATCTCGACTGTAACGTTACAGTTGGTGTTATGTTGAGATCGGCCTGTTTTCAGCGGTCTTTTGCATGCACAAGGTTTCATAAGAAGGAAACATGTTTGAGACTCACGATATGTCATTACCATCTACAATTTTTCATTCTATGGCACCTTTAAATTCTCTAGATGGTGAAGATTTATCAAAAATATTTAGCAAAAGGATTTGTTGAATGCATACTCCTATACATCTAGGTAAGCACACTTACTACAGAAATACTACAGCAAATGTTTTTATACTGTAGTATATTATAATTATTACTACACTGTATACTTTAGTATGCTGTGGTATTTACTATAGTAAATGTATAAAAAGTAGTAAATACCGTAGTAGCCTTCAATGTTGACTATGGTGACGTATCTAGCAATTGTACTACAGTTTACTACACAAACACGTCTTCTGCAAAGCAAAAACTGTACAATTATTGTACAATTTTTGCTTTGCACAACACGGATAAATGCTTCTAGCTTTACCACATTCTATATGCATGAAGAAAAAGTGTAAAAAAAAGGTGTATAAACCTACACGTCAACACCACATCAAAGCTTTCTGACATAATGGACAGGCAGATGTTAACACCTGCATTCTTGCGAAAGAGTTACATAAAAATAACTCATGCAGAATGCACGCAGGGCGATGCAAAAAAAGCGTGCGGTTCGCGATGATAATTGCAACGTCGCGTTATTTTAACTGTGTGCGTGCGGATCGCATTAAAGTCCGAAACGGAGATAAAAGAACGAAAACTTTAACATGATGCATTGTTTTAAACGATGCAAAGGAGATTTTGTCGACCTCAAACAGAATCGCAAAGCAACTCTTCGCGCTAGGTTTTTCAGTTCGCCACGCATCGTGCACTTTTCCTCCGCCCGTCTTGAATCCGGCGGCGTTTACGCACACAATAAATCTTTCACATTTTTGTCTGCACGAGAGCCGTTAAACGCAACGACTGGAAACGCGTGCAACAAGCGCGGAACGCGCGGCGAACGCGGGCTACGCTACGCATCGGCACGCGTCTCGCGATTCCAGCGGCGGTGATGAAGCTCGTACAAAGGCAGGCGGGTGAAAATGCCACAGCTTCAGCGTGCGAGCCAGTGGCCATCTTGTTTGTAGCTGCGCGTCGCCGCATCAGCAAACCGAGCGAGGGGAAAGTTGCGCACCGCTTCTCCAGCTGCAACTTTTGCGCGCAAACATCGCCTCTTTCATCTTTGCATAACAATGCAAAGGCGCGATGGACGAGCGCGCGGATTCAGTTGCACGAGCTTCGTGCACGCTCTCGGCAGCAGACACGGGAGAGAAAAAGATGAAAATGGCAAAACGCGAATATACTCGCAGCGGGGCCGATTTTACCTGACGTTTTCTCCGTGCATTGCTCGTCTGTCGGCCGTCGACGCGTCGCGAGCGGATCCTGCTTCAAACTCCTGCCGGACCCGCCACGTCCACCTCGGCCCTGCGTCCAGCAGCCTCCCAGTCTCACACACTAGATTCCTGTCTCTCTCTCCTCCCTCTCATTGACTAATTCCGCTTCGTTTTCGATCCCGTTGTCGCTTTCCTCCGGGTTTCAGCCGCTGCACTTCCGTCGCGAGAATGCAAATGCGCGCGCAGCTGTACCGTTTACCGAGCAGCTACTTTGTCTACTTCCGACAAATTTTTTTGCGTGTGCATAATGTGATTTCGGAGAATGCACGTCCTGTGCGATCAAACATCTGTGCGGAATAACGTCGGGTGTTTTGTGCAACCAGATGTGCATTTTTTACGGGCCCGTTTTATGTTAAGCATCATCAACAACAACACCCAAAATATAGTAACACTAGTTAGTTGTCGTCATAAAAGCAGTGTACTAGAGAGGATGCATGCATGACCTTAGTTGTTTTGACGGGGAAATTTATGGCATGTCTGAAGAGATGCGCATTCCGTTACAAAGAACAATGGGTTAAATCAAAGCATGAAAAGAAGTATAGATCATTCATGCATTAAATATTGATCAAAATGCTGTACAGATAGACTATTAAATTTAACCATTTAGAAAGTGAACAGCGAATAAAAGGCATAATGGTTGTTGATAGCAAGAAAAAAAAGGAGAATGTATACACTCACAGTAATGTAAACAAAGACACAGTTTTTTCAAGGTAGTGTAGCTTACTGTTTAAACGTGTAAATAAGACATGAGTTGATAGCCTATTAATTTATAAAGCTTTAGATGCAATTCATAAAGACAAAACACTACTGATGTTGACCCTGCTGCAATAGCCTATCCATCATACCTGCCAGCATGATTCAATCTCTTACACCTAAAATGGTGAGGCTAATGACCTATAAACTCAAGTTTTTTCTTATAAAAATGAACCATGACAAAACCACTACAGTAACCATGGTTTTTGGTGTGAAACCATGGTTATTTTGTGGTAACCATGGTTAATTTTCATAAGGGTTGGCCTGAATATATAACCTTCTTGCAGAATAGACATAATGTCTGCAACAATACTGACTCACCTGAAGGCCTTTTAGACCGAGGTGTTATACAAAATGTAATACACATTAAAATGCTGGGTTATTTTCTCTACTAGTTGTTGGGTAAATTAACCCATAAAATGTTTATATTTGACCTAACAATGGCTTAATTAACCTTATAAATGTTACTGTCCCACATGTGGGACTTTAAGCATTACATATTTAAAGGATTAGTCCATTTTCTTACAAAAAAAAATCCAGATAATTTACTCACCACCATGTCATCCAAAATGTTGATGTCTTTCTTTGTTCAGTCGAGAAGAAATTATGTTTTTTGAGGAAAACATTCCAGGATTTTTCTAATTTTAATGGACCCCAACACTTAACAGTTTTAATGCAGTTTAAAATTGCAGTTTCAAAGGACTCTATACGATCTGAAACGAGGCATAAGGGTCTTATCTAGCAAAACTATTGCCATTTTTGGCAAGAAAAAAAAATGCACTTTTAAACCACAACTTCTTTTCTTCCTCCGGTCCTGTGACGCAAAAGCGCGACCTCACGTAATACATCATCACGTCAAGAGGTCACGGATGACGTATGTGAAACTCCGCCCCAGTGTTTACAAGTGTGTTGAAAGAGGACCGTTCCGACGTTGTTGAATGCCGAATGATACAAATTAATGTCTTTGTGTCAATTTATTGTTTAAAATGGTCCATAAATGTGCGTTTCATATATGTAACACGTCACCTTTCAACGTCATTACGCAATTACGTGAGGTCGTGGTGGCGCGTCACAGAGCCAGAGGAAGAAGAGAAGTTGTGGTATAAAAGTGCATATTTTTTATTTTTCTTGTCAAAAACACAATCGCTTCGCTCAACAAAACCGTTATGCCTCGTTTGAGATCGTTTAGAGTCCTTTGTAGCTGCGTTGAAACTGCAATTTTAAACTGCACCGAAACTGCCAAGTGTTGGGGTCCATCAAAATGAGAAAAATCCAGGAATGTTTTCCTAAAAAACATAATTTCTTCTCAACTGAACAAAGAAAGACATCAACATTTTGGATGACATGGTGGTGAGTAAATTATCTGGATTTTTTTTAAAGAAAATGGACTAATCCTTTAAAACAATGATAGCACTATAATCTTTGATGAACTATATACATTAAAGCCCTCAGATTGAGGTTTACGTATTTCTTCACCATTTTGTAAAAATAATGATTTAGTATGAGCAGTGTTGGGGTAGTTACTCAAAAAATGTAATTAGTTACTAGTTACTAGTTACTTCTTTAAATTGTAATGAGATTACTTTACTAGTTACTGCATTTGAAAAGGAACTTCACTACTTATTACTTTACTTTCCTTTTTCTTAATTTACCACATAGATACATGGACATGGTTTAGGCGGGGTCGGCTGATGATGAGTCACTACTTTAAATGACCGGCCAGGGCTCTACAATAACTTTTTGCACTGGTTGCACTGGTGCGCCTAACATTTTTTCTTAGGTGCACCAGCACAAAGGTTAGGTGCACCCTAATTTTTGACCCCATCGGATTTATAGTTCGCCCAAAAATTTAAATTCTGTATAATTTACTCACTCTCATGTTGTTACAAACCTGTATAAATGTCTTTGTTCTGGTGAACATGAATGAAGATATTTTGGGGAATGTTTGTAGCCAAGCCATTCATGAGCCCCATTCACTTCAATAGTATTATTTTTTCCTACTATAGAAGTGAATGGGGCTCATGCTTGGTTTGGTTATTTACATTTCTTAAAATATGTTGCTTCGTAAAGAAATTTATACAGGTTTGTAACAAAATGAGGGAGAGTTGATGATGACAGAGTTTTTTATTTTTGGGTGAACTGTCCCTTTAACACCGCAAGTTAGGCTATTTTATAATTTTCATGTTGTCATTCCATTTTCCTTATACGAGTCATGCACAGTCCTGTTTGATAACCCGCATCCGCGTGATTAAAATAACAGTTGACCCGTTATCCGACATCAGCATCAATTTATTTCATACCGTTTTACATAAAGTTTGCGACCGGCCGCACCGCAAATCGTGATGTAAGTAGAAACCTTTAAAGGTCTTCATGCAGAACATTGACAGAAATAAGCACAGGACCATGACTGTTCAAATATATTATCATTTAATGTGAAACTTTGTGAGGGTCGGCTGATTGACAGCTGAGCGGTCAGCAGTGTTTGAACACTCATAAGCGCTGCGCTTATATTTATTATTACCTTATAAATTGATGATATGATTGCAGTGATTCCAAAGGGATTTCCAAAAAAACTCAAGTAGAATGTTAAATGTTTAAAGTTTAATGTCTCTTTCTCGCTGCCCTGTGTAAACCCACGCGGGTGATGGCATGAAACGCGTGAGGAGCTTGCATTTTGCATTACCTTAAATTATGGTCATACAAATAAAAGTAAAACAACATTCAAAACTGTAATGTGTACATTTATTTATGTAAAGTAACACTCGCAATAATAACAAAGCATTGTGCTATTTTAAATAGGTAAAAAGTGTGGTAACACTTTATTATAATGTTCATGATTTAACATTAGTTAATGTATTAACTTACATGAACAAACCATGAGCAATACATTTGTTACAGTATTTATTCATCTTTGTTAATGTTAGTTAATAGAAATAAAGCTGTTCATTGTTTGTTCATGTTAGTTCACGGTGCATTAACTAACGTTAACCAAATTTTAATAAAGTATTAGTAATTGTTGAAATTAACATTAATAAAGATTAATAAATGCTGCACAAGTGCAGTTCATCATTAGTTCATGTTAACTAATGTAGCTAACTAATGTTAATTAATGAACATTATAATAAAGTGTTACCAAAAGTGTTTTGTGCTGCATCGGTTTGGGAGCACGTCACACAAAAAATAAACTCATATAGGCTATAGGCTACTTTTGAATTCGTTTTGTTAATTTGCTAATTATTTAAGTGAAACACATTTAATATAGGCTTATTTATTTTATTATTTTTTCACCAAAGAAAGACGTAATCATCACGTTCTATTCATTTTAATGCTTTTTGCGCATTAACTAAACCCTTGGGGGAATTATTTATAAATGAATCAACAACGCAAATCAAGGAATTAACTTATTTCTCTATTTAAGACAGTCTGGCAGGGCGGTAACAGCGATTCATCAAACACCGAAAAGTTTATAGGATTAGATTTGGAAGTAAGATTATGAAGAAAACAGCGGTCCTGACTCCTTGCTTTTTTCTATAAATTGGGCGCACGCGACATTGCTGTTCGGGTTACGTTCAAATAATTTTCTTTAAAAGAATTATGCTCTGGGTCTGACTCTGACTCGAATGAGGTTCATTAACTTACCTAATTCCGTCTTCGGGTTCGGACCTCTCGATCCCTGACCGGTAAGTTAAGCAGGATCTTTCGCCACAAGTGTTGTATTGCCATGCTGGGCTTACAAATGCTCAGACAGGTTGCTCATCGCGTTGTCACCAGTTGAAAGACACTTGTCGTGTGGGCATAGTGTGCATTTCACACGAATATTTTTGTACTTTCGAGCAATACGCTGAAAGTTATGTGAATCGCCCCAGTGGCTGAAACCCTCCGTCTTCATTTCCCGCTCCCCTTTGCACCAGCAGCTACGTCAAATCAATCTCTATGGCAACGGCACACGTACAGGGACACGCATGCACGCACCACTTAAACAGACAGAACTTTACACCCAGGCAAACACTGCATGGGTAACGCAGGAAAGCGCGTTCCTATAGTCTAGTAAAGTAGTGTAGTTACCAATATTATTAGTGTAATGCGTTACTTTACTTCGTTACCCAAAAAAGTAATATAGTTACTGTAATCCGTTACTTTGTAACTCGTTACCCCCAACACTGAGTATGAGTAATTTTCTAAAATGTCACTGGCCAACAGGTGGGCCCAAGGTGTTTTTACATATTTATTGTTAGGTATCCTCTAAATCTGAAATAATCCTTGCAAACCATATATCATTGGAAAGCTCTAAGAATTTTGTTTTCATATTTCAAGGCCATTTGATCATAGAAATTTTGTAGTAACAGTCATTTTGTTAAATGTCACTCACCCCGTAGGAAAACATGAATTATTATATATTCATAATTATAATATCCTATTATAAATCTTCAGAAATCTTGACAACCTCTGCATCACTGAAAAGATCTTTATATTTCAAAACCTTTTTTTTTCATTAATAATAATGCAGTGACAGTAATTTAATAATTTGTGATTTGTGAGTGTGCAGCAAAACGTTGACACCATTGAAATTTGGATCAGAACTTATTGAGACTCATGGCCTTATTTTGATAGCATTTTTGGAGTAAAACATTTTCATTTTTATTGTTTTTTCATATAAAATATATGCATTTTTATTTTAAAATAAACCTGAACTGCTATAACTATTTTTTATTTAATATTCAGACACTTCAGTAAAGTGTCTTCTTTATAAAGAGACAAAGATTTAAAGAGTTAAATTATTTTGAAAGTGCACAAAAAATGTTGCTTCTTTCAAGTGTTGTTGTTCTTGTCCTATGTAGCACGTTTGTCCTGGAGAAAAATGTCTTTTAAACAAGTTTTACACTGTTAAAATTACAATAAAGCTAGATTTTTTGGGGGAAAAGTGATCCAATACAGAACAAAAATCAACAAACGATTGAATTCTTTACATGTGCACAGCTAATCTTAAGTATGTGTTGTTTTTATACATTATGCTCAACTTTTGGATGCTTGTATTATTTGCTTTTATAAATACGAGTTCCCACTGCAGTGCTGGAAAATTTACACCACTGATACAAATCAAACTGAAAACATCACACAGAGGTTAATTTATTAGATTAAAAGATCACAGTATCATAAAACATCGTAAAAGTTTGCAATTTGCTATTTGGCAGATGCTTTATCCAAAGTGACTTATACAATGCACCACAAGGTACATATCTTTTTATCAGTATCCGTGTGCCCTGGGTTAAAATCCATGACCTATTGAGCATCTAATGCAACACAGAAATCATTAGAAAGAAACCCAAAAAACGAATAATTAAGCTTTATTTTTTAATAAATGTTTTATTACACTAATAATGCAGGGTTATTATATAAAAAGAGACAAATCAAACCTGTTGAGTTATAATTTTTACCTATGCTGGGTTGTTTGGTCAAATAAATATATATTTGTCTGGGTTAATTTAACCCAGCGGTTGGACATTTTCTTAGTGTAACCTTTTTAAAGAATAATTTAAAAATGCACTTTGCTCATCTGGTCATCCAGGGTTAAAGGATTAGTCCATTCTCTCAAAAGAAAAATCCAGACAATTCACTCACCACCACGTCATCCAAAATGTCGATGTCCCTCTCCGTTCAGTCGAGAATAAAGTATGTCCTCTGAAGAAAACATTGCAGAATTTTTCTAATTTTAATGGACTTTAATAGAGCCCAACATTTAATACTTAACTCAACACTTAACAGTTTTTTTCAACGGAGTGTCAAAGGACTATAAACAATCCCAAACGAGGCATAAGGGTCTTATCTAGCAAAACGATTGTCATTTTTGACAAGAAAAAAAAACAAATATACACTTTTAAAGCACAACTTCTCGTCGTGTAGATCCAGTCGTGATGCGCCAGCTGACCCCTCGCAATTCATCATGACGTCAAGAGGTCACCGAGGACGAACGCGAAACTCCGCCCCAGTGTTTACAAGTGTGTTGAAAGAGGACCATTCCTACATTGTTGTATGTCAACTGATACTAATTGTGCAAATGTGCGTTTTATATATGTAACACGTGACCTCCCTACGTCACTATGCATTTACGTTAGGTCGCGCTGGACCGGACCTTGACGAAAAGTTGTGGTTTAAAAGTATATATTTTTTATTTTTCTTGTCAAAAATGACAATCGTTTCGCTAGATAAGACCCTTATGCCTCGTTTGGGATTGTTTATAATCCTTTGAAACTCCGTTGAAAAAAACTGTTAAGTGTTGAAGTATTAAATGTTGGGCTCTATTGGAGTCCATTGAAATGAGAGAAATCCTGCAATGTTTCTCTCAAAAAGCATGGTTTCTTCTGGACTGAGCAGGGAGGGACGTCGGCATTTTGGGTGACATGGTGGTGAGTAGATTGTCTGGATTTTTCTTTTAAGAAAATGGAATATTCCTTTAAACAGAATTTCATATTTAGGAGCTATAGTTGAATACACAAAGTGTGTGTGTGTGTGTGTGTGTGTGTGTGTGGTAATAACAGATGGTGCAAACTACAGTAGAGATCAGAATGAAAAATGACTAAGAATTTAATCAATGCAGTTTTCCTCTTTTTAATGTATTGCCATAATTCAAATTTACAGTCACTTCCAGTCACATTGAAAGACATTTTAGATTGAGAAATAAAACAATTAAAAAACAAACGAACAAAAAAGCTATTAAATGCTTGTTTTAACAACAGCCATCCAATCAATGTAAAAAAAATCAAAAACAATTTAATTAAAAACATATCAGAATTTTGATAGTAACAATGTCAAAGCATTGACCAAATATTTTGTGTGACATTAAAAGTAAAAGAGTCAGATTTTTCTATAATTGTGGTTCAAAATGTCAATTATACATTTTCAGTAAATTCCCAAAACGTTTGATTAAAGTAGATTGCATTCTTTTTTGCAAACAGCAAATTAGAATTTAAACCCAAACCTTGCATTAACTTTAGAAAAAAATGTTTTTTTTTTGTCAAAAGTAAATACGATCAAACCAGAATGAGTCCTGAGGTAATGAATTAAGCAAACCATTTCCACTTAATGCTTTCAAACTACCAACAAAACTGAGGTATGGATGTGTGGAGAAACAGGAAAACAGTGCAAAATGTATATCAAACTCAAAACACAACTAAAAAAGGTACATCGTATTTTGGCATTTATTGGTCAGAGGTTCAGCAATAAAAAAATCATTCTGAGCTACTATGTTGTACAATGAGATGCCTGCTAACCATGATCCATGGAAGAGTTAATCCAATTGGTCTTTTACAATTTTAACTGTACACCAACATCTTTAACCCGATATGTTCTTTACAAAGAAAGAAAACGACTGATAAAAAAGTTTACATGCATAACATAAAAAACAACAAAATGCTCAGGTAGTTTGTGATGATAAAACAATGCAGTTATCATGGGCAAATAACTGCATTAAAGAAACTCTTTAAACTCAATGTAACATTTTACTGAATGCTTGTCAGACAGTTGCTATTCGTTTTGCGTCATTTAACGATTAAACTAAAAATAAAATCAATGCAGGTAAATCAACATTGACCTCAGATCAACAAATACACAAATGAAGAAGTTCAGGTTTTGACGAGTGAAAAACTGCATTACGTACTGTACAACGTCGCAATGTTGTTTTTACAAACAGACTGTATCAAACATTCGCCAATACAAGCTGAATAAATAGCTGCGTCTCAAAGCGATTGTACATGCTACGCTTGTTATTGGATTCTTGTGTTTATGCTCATAATAAACACAAGGCATGAATATGTAAATATTCAAGTCCTTCAAATATTTGTTTTATTATTTAACTGCACCAACATATTTATGGAAAAATACAAAAATTATCACTCATTCAAATACGCAAGTTTCTTATTAGCATCGATTGTAAAGAGCTGCAATGACCACTAAGTTTAAAAGTCTGTGTATATTAAACATATTACTGTAACTGTTACTGTAAATATGACAAGATCTAGACCTAGTTGTTCAGGTGTGATAAGCAGAATTGAAAAGCACAGTCAGAGAGGATCATGGGTATGAAATTAAACATTTCTGTTTCGCCATGGAACTGAAGCCGTGAGTCTCTTTATTTCCGTATTGTGACGTAAATCCAAATAAAACAGCTTCTGAAGTGAATTTTTTTTATTTTATTCTTCAGGAGCTGATTAGATTGTGGAAAAGTGGGCGTTGGTAACAAAACACGAAAATGTCAGTAAGTGCCCAATAGCCCCGTCCTCTCACCATAACTTGTGACTGGAAGAGAAGTCGTTTTTAATTAAGTGGGTAAAGCAATTAAACAAAATTAAATGCACAATATAAAGTATTAAAAAACTACGTTCCATAAAAAAATGACATTTTGAATTTCATGGTGACTTATGGGCCGATCACACAGAGCACGTTTATGGCAGTGGCCGGTGATTTTTTTAAATGGTTTCTATGGGCAGAGAGCGTTATGCGTGCTGTTTATGCGCACCGTAAGCCTTGCGTTTTTTGACGCCTCTCGCGCCATGCATTTTCAAAAAAGCGCTCTAAGCGGAAAAACATCTATCAAGGTCACAGCAACGTCCTCTTTTTAAAGTTTCTGCTAATATGACAATTAACAGCAAAAGAGCGCTCACGCTTCAATATTTAATTGACAGGACAGCTGCCTCGGTGGTTGCCTAGCAATTTAATAGACGCGCCACACTGCTCTTTTTTTTTTAAGTACGCTTTCGGTGTGATCGTCCCCTAAATTTGTAATATAGGAAAACATGAAGGGTGCTAAATTTAAACATAAATAAAAAACATTTATAAGCCTTCACCACCCCATCAAAGTTGATTTTAGGGACTAGCAACAAATGATACAGGAAAAGTTCACCAAAATATTTAATTTTTCTCATAAGTCTCCCTTACGCTATCCCATTTGTATACGACTTTCTTTCTTCAGATGAACACAATTAGAGTTATATTAAATAATGTCCTGGTTCTTCTTAATTTTGAAATGCCATCAAATATATTATTTAAGCATTATTAAAGTAATTCATACAACTCCAAAGGGTTACTATATGTTTTTTAAAGCGAAACGATGCATTTGTGAGAGAAAGCATTCACATTTTGAGTGCATTTACTGTATTACTATCAATATAGTGGCACGTCTATAACTTATCTCATTGGTTCTTGCATGTCTTATGACTACACTTTAAAAATTGCAGCATGAAGTTTAAACAAGTCAATTCAACCTACTATTTTAAGTTTTGGCTTGTAGTAAGTTGACATCACTTAAAGGGACACTCCACTTTTTTAAAAAATATGCTCATTTTTCAGCTCCCCTAGAGTTAAAAACCAGCTTTTTACCGTTTTGGAATCCATCCAGCCGATCCCCGAGTCCGGCGCCAGCAATCCCAGCACAGCCTAGAATAATCCATTCAATCTGATTAGACCATTAGCATCGCACCCAAAAACAACCAAAAGAGTTTCGATAGTTTTCCCACTCAAAACTTGACTCCTCTGTAGTTACACCGTGTACCAAGAAAATGTTTCTAGGCAGATATGACTAGATTGAGAGTATAGTTCCTAGCCATACAGGCCTAGAAAATCACAACATTTAATTTTCTGTCAGTCCCAGCACACGATGCAACTACAGAAGAGCCAAGCTCCAAGTAGGAAAAATATCGAAACTCCTTGGCCATGTTTTAGCGCAGTGCCAATGGTCCAATCGGACTCAATGGACCACGCCAAGCCATGCCAAAAGTGGCACCGCCAGACCCAGAGATCGGCCGAATGGATTCCAAAACGGCAACAATCCAATATTTCACTCCAGGGGAGCTGGAAAATGAGCATACCTTCAAAAAAATGGAGTGTCCATTTAAAAAATTAAGTTTCAACTTCAAGTTTCAATTTCAACTTGATTTCATAAGTTAAAGTTACATAAAAATATGTTTTAATAACAAAAATGCTGCATATTTTTTTACAATGTAGTTTTTATAGTGAGAAATTATGAGAAAAATGTTCCTTTTTTGATGAACTATTCCTTTAACCATCTTAAAGCATATCCTCTACATTTAAATGTCATAATACCCAACTCTAATAGAGTTTGGGTAGCAGGTCAGATGATTTAAGGTTCATTCAAATTAGCCTATAATGCAAAACCAAAAATTGGTGGCATAACCCTGGTACCTTCTTTTACGGGTAAATAGCAAAATAGGTAGATGAAAACAAAAACATTTCCATTATATTGTTAAAATATGCAAATTAAAAGTAGGCAAACAAATAAGATTGTTTTCTTCCATTCTGTAGTTCACTTTTGTAAACGTTTTTTGACCATGACCTTCACGCCAATGCTACTGATGTCCCCAAAATCATGGTCCCAGGGATGAGGTATCGATCTGAGAAGTAACAGTAATACCTTATATTTTATCATCATGTTTATTACAGAGATATTGTAAGAAGTCCATAAATGGGAATGTGCGCTTTTTTCTGGAGTGGGACTTTGGTAGCGTTCCCGTGATTCGTGGTGTGTAAAAAAGAAGAAGTGCAAGGGTTCGTTGGATGTAGAAAGTCAATAATGCCTTCCGTGAGGAAGACTACATAATCTGATTCCCAGATATTTTACCACCGATACTGGAAAAAACGATACTTCACAACAAGCATTACTACGAGTTCAAGATATAGCTCTGTATAGATCCATTCATAGCACTACACACGATTAGCACAGGAAGACGCTAGACTAGTTAGGTTTACTTTTGCGATATCTACAACAGGTGCGTGTTCTCCCATCATCAAACTCGTGTCAGCGAAAGGGATGCAAACAGAGGCAATTGTATTGAACAATCCAACATCATGACTTCATCTTTCTGGTGACCTCGAAGCATCTGCACTCATGAAGATATCACCTTGCAATGATTCGAGATTATTGTGCAAACATGTTCAGACCAAAAACCATAAGTCGTCCTCTGAAATCCTCTTTTCCGCTTGATGTGTCAGGAACTTCACACAGATGCATAAATTAAGTTCTTAAAAAAAATCCAGTATGACAACCGAAATTAATGTAAAAAAGAAGAGGTATTTTATGTAAAAAAACACGTCATCACAAACTATGGTGAATTTTGATCGCTGGAGATATCTATATTGTCTTCTGCATTTGATCACATTCAGAGGGTTCCTAAAAGAAATATAAGACCAAACGTGCTGCAAACACACCTCATCTTTCCATATAGTTGTAATTCATATTTTGCCTTGGTATAGTTCAATTTTTACGCGTACACGAGGGTCAGTGAACAGTGCGTGTTATCGGGTCACACATGCAAATTTATACTGTACAATGAAAGACTACAAAGACATTTTACATGAGTTTTTATTAATGGCGCCACTCCTTAAAGCTGCGTACACACCCAACGCAAAGCATCATGTTCCTCGCTCTAGATTACTCGCAGGATTTTACTTCGTGTCAAGCTAATTTTCTGCTCCAACTTGCGCTAAGATGCGTTTGAGGCAAAAAGTGCATGTTTTCGCAGAAATTGCTATTCCCAATTTGCGTCATTCGCATTACGCGGGTCTATTCACGCCATAACATTTACTTCATATGTAATCTACTCTGTGAATTAGCGTTTGGTGTGTACGCCCCCTTATGCTGCGTTCACACCAGCCGCGGTAGAGGCGTTAAGCGCTAGTGATTTTAATGTTAAGTCAATGTGAAGAGGTCTCACGGCGCATTTAACGCGCAGTGGTAGACGCAATCCCACCTCATTCGGCGTTGCTGCGGGAAACGGGAGCTTGCTCTAGTAGTGACGTGATTACAGGAAGCCCCTCCAATGACGCGAATTTCCGTGTGAATGTCTCGATGACTATAATTTCACACGTGAATGAAGCGAGTAAAATCAAAATGTTCAAACGGCAAACTAGACGCGGTAGACGCAAATTTGACGCTTCAAATGCAGCTGGTGTGAACCCCGCTGCTCCTTACAACCCCTGTAGGCCAGGAAAGGTATTGCATGCGCCCAATGTCCACATACACGGTCGAGTCAAATGAAGTATGCTTTGCGAGGCTGCGCGCACATAAAAATGAACTATACTTCCAAATTTTTACAACATTACTGAAGTATTTACAGTTTCATGATATATTTTTTATTATGAAACATCATTATAAAAATTATTGGATTGATGTTTTGGTGGTCTATCTGTTTCACACGAAACACACAGCTCTTAGCTAGTATTTGTTTTGAGAACGCCTACATTAAAAGGAACTTTCGGATAACAAATCCTTTTTTACGGTGACGTCAGTGTACCTTCAAATGAGCAAAAAGAGCTACAATGTGGTATAGATGTTGTATTTCCTTCACCGGTACTTGAAATGAATTTGAAAGCTCTGAACAGTCAAATTCTTAATCAAAACGACCCAGAATCAAATCCTGAAACCTTTCAAGCAAACAGCTGGAAACATCCATCCAAGCCCACTCCATTTGTAATTCTTTTCCAAATAAAATCTCCTCAACTGGTTCCTTTATCTTCTACGTTTCATCATTTGGTTTTGCCCGTATGCGTCCGTAAGTGAGCTTGAAGCTTTGATGGCTGTGAGAAGCTCTTTCCACATTGCGAACATCGATTGGCCGTATCCTCGTGCGTCAGTCGGTGAGCTCGGAGAAGATGCGTACGGCTGAACTTCCTGCCACACTCTTTGCAAACGTGAGATTTCCTCCTACCTTTGTGTTTCGACGGTCCGTAGTCCTCCGTCTCATCGTCATCTTCCTCCTCATCTTCATCCTCTTCCTCCTGTTCCCTTTTTTTGGTTGCTTGGGTTCGATCGCTCTTCGATTCTTTGGACTCAGCCGTTTCCGCAGACACTTCCGAACTGGGAACAGCCTCCATGGATTCTTCATCGCCCTCGAGCAACTGGGATGGGAGAGTCAGGAGTCTTTGCAGCATCGAAGGAGATCGGATTTGAGAATCATTGCCTAGCAGAAAGAAAAACAAAGGTTAAACTTTATTTATGCTTTCACATTACAATCGTAGCAGATAAGAACAGTACAGAATACCTGTGGAACTGACGACAGAAATGCCTTGTGTGTTCGAGGACAAAGAAAGGACCTCCGCATGTTCTGTCCGCGACCACTGCGGCTGTCCGACCTCAAGTTCCAGCTCAAGCTTTCTCTGGGACGAGAGGCAAGACGGCATGAGCGTCTCTCGAATCAGGCTATCCATGTTCGTCATCGAACACGAACCCAGCGCGCTGTGTTCCTCCTTACTTGTAGTGACCTCTTTGATCTGCCAGAGGTCACTGCACCACTTCTGCCCGAACACTTTATCCAGAATCGGTACCCAATCCTGGGCTACTGTGATGACGGTCTGCTTGTCAGGGTCTATTGGATAAAACAAGTGAGGGGGTTCAGGTTAATTTGGTTGTAAACAAATAGTTTAACACAAAAGAATTTGGATTATGCACCAAACTGCACCACTGGATTTACATATCAGAAAAAAGACTGCTTTATATTGACAACAAACAGCTACATCTCAAAGCTTATGAAGATGACAGAGAATGCTGGGAAATATAACCGCTATACACTGTCCCTACAAACCGAGATTATACAGCATCATGAAGTGCTTTAATGTGGACTCTATACTTTATTCAAGATTTTTCAATGTTTCATAATTTTGAACAGAACTGATGATTTTGAAATTGAAAATCGTGTTTTTATACCCAAATTCTCTCAGAAGACAGAAATGAATCAAGTGTAATATTCAAACTTTAAAACTTATTTTTCTATTAAGGACTGCAAATAAATAACTGTAATTGAATAAAAATATTATTTATTATAATTTATATATATTATTTTTTTAAATATTATATTACTGTTATTTATATTATATAATTAAATTATGAAGTTATTGTTATTTTCACATTCTCTTGTAAAAAACAACTTTAAAATGGTGTATAATTTGTTGGAATCTGACAAAAAGTGAGAGCTATAACTGTTTGAAGTTGATAAAAGTAAAAAAATCAAGTTCAAGTTAATTAGCACAAAAAATATTTCCGTGCTCTTAACATCACTTTTATCGTCAATCAGGCCCCATACTTTACATCTCTAAATAACTCTTTTAACAATTCCTGCACTTTATTTTCCCATTTCTGCATGTTTTAAAACCAAAACAAGACGCACAAGTGCTTTGCTTCCAATAGACAGGCATCCTCTCTATTATGGCTGAGAATTGCAGGGTACCCCACGATACGATTCGATACATGGCTCGCGATAACGATGATTCGGCAGTGCGCCGGTTCTCCGATGATCGATGTATTGCTTGCTAATCCTATGATGATACATCACGATATCTGCCAAACTTTGAAAACAAAATGTTTCTTTATTCAAGTTCACAAAAACTAAGTATTTATTATGAGTACTGCATTTCTTCACTTAAAGGGACATTGCACTTTTTTATATGCTCATTTTCCATGATTAAACAAACGTTTTGGAATCCATTTAGCTGATCTCTGGGTCTGGCGCTAGCACTTTTAGCATAGCTTAGCAAAAACCAATGAATCTGATAAGACCATTAGCATTGTGCTAAAAAAATAACCAAAGAGCTTAAATATTGTTCCTATTTAAAACTTGACTCTCTGTAGTTACATCGTGTACTAAAACCAACAGAAAATTAAAAGTTGTGATTTTCTAGGCAGATATGTCTATGAACTATACTCTCATTCTGGAGTAATAATCAAGGACTTTACTGCCATAACATGGCTGCCGCAGGCGTAGTGATATTATGCACTGCCCAAAAATAGTCCCCTGCCATTGAAAGTAACCAAGGGGACTATTTTTGGACAGTGCGTAATATCAGTGCGTAATATTTTTAGCGCAATGCTAATGTTTTAATCAGAGTTCATGGATTGTGCTAAGCTATGCTAAAAGTGCTAGCGCCAGACCCGGAGATCAGCTGAATGGATTTCAAAACGGTAAGAATCAAATGTTTAACTCTAGGGGAGCTGGAAAATGAGCATATTTTCAACAACAACAACAACAACAAAAAACTAAAACCTAAATCACCTAAACAAACCAGATTGAAATTGATTTGTTGCATTATTTTATTATACTACTTTCTATACACAATAGTTATATACAGTGTTAAGAAGTTAGCATATTGTAATGAGATGAGTCGCATGGCTTTATAAGTAGTTATTCTTTACTCGGTTCTTGTGTTCCATCCAATTTTCTTAACCTGTGCACCTGATACCTTTATTCTTATCCCTTTCTTAAACCTATACCTTTATATCTGTAATATTGGTGTTAATGTATAAGTTCTCTCTCTCACCCATGCAATGTCTAATGCCCCCGCACACATTCGTGGTTGAATCTTTGTTCGACTTCAAGTTCATGCGAGTTGCGTAAACCATCGGTAGATTACTAAGGGCACGTTGACAAAGAATAGATGCAGCAATTGAGCGGTTGACATATTTACCAACATAAAAATGGTGTAAAAGCATTTGGCTGAGGCATCTATTATTTTACGCACATCCTATGACAACGTTTGTTCAGGTTTCCTTCATTCACATCATTCATGTGTTAAGTGTCACCCCGAGGAGCCATAAAGTAATGATGCTGGGAAATCTATTTTAGAGCATCTTGTTTTATTAATTCATTAATCGATATTTAATGCCAGCAATGCATATTGATTCTTGTATCACCAAAGACAGACAACGATACATCATCATATTGAAGTATTGTCCCACCCCTGCATACCTCTTAGAAAGCGTACAAATAAATATTGCTTAATTACTATTGAGCATTGGGGTCAATAGACAAAGGCTTAATGTACATATTTTATATACAACATTGACATTTTTAACTTCTTTTGTCTGTAGCCTCAAAATTTGATTGTGCGCGTATCAACTTGTTTCGATAGCACGGGTCACAATTATATTTTAGCATTAGTATATAGCACTTAGCACTAGTATATAATTTTAGCAAATACTCCCGTGACTAAAAAGCTTACACGTATTGCTGGATTAACCATTACAGAAACATAAACAATTGATTTTGGTAATCCCCAATAGAGTTAGTTTAGATCAGCAGTGACAAATCCTTACATTGGGTGCTGGTCTAATAAAGTTGTTAAGCACTCTACGTTTTAATAAATAAATCAAAGATAAAAATATGAAAGGTTGATACCATTGGAAGATTCGGTCTGATCCTTTTCCCATTCTTTTTTGGATAATTGCTCCTGCGTGCTTCGAGTATCTTGCTTTTCTGCTCTGGAACTACTGGGAGAGTCCTGGCAATCCTCCGTTTCCACAGCAACCATTTCATTGTCCTCCACTACGTTTTTATACCGTAGCTGATCTTTCAATATCTGGTTTTCCCGCTCTTTCTTGGTGAACTCCACGAGCAGGTCGTCGAAGCTGTCTTCCACTATTTTGCTCAGCTCGCAAACGGCAAATTCCAGAACGTGTTCCATAACCGCTTTCAACTGACCTGAAAACAGACACATTTCATATTTACTCAGTAAGGTTCTTGATACGGAGTGCCGTCACCTTATTCTTATCACTGCTGGATGACATTCGTGAGATTCACACCAATCTTTCGCACTTTTAATCAGGAAAAATCTCACATCTAAAGACTCAATTACAGCAAAGATATTAGATATAACAAGATTGAGAAATGCTACAAGGGACAATCCGACGCTCAATAGAGTGCCACAAAGATTAGGTATTTTTGTAAGCTAACCCTGAAGTCAGCAGGACATGGGTTCCTTCTATAGACTGTAAAAATAAGGACGTAGTGTCTGTGACGTCACCCATAGGTTTGCAAGAAGCATTTTTGAAGCCAATAGTAGGCAGTGCCTGCTGTCGACATCTTGGCCGCGTGTCACCACGCACCACTCGCGGATAACCGGAAATGGGTAAAGAGGCGGGACGTGGGTAAAGCTGAGGTGGCTGGATGCTGAAACCACGCCCACCTAGCTCGACTCTAGTCACAGCAGTGGAAGTTCACCCGTCACTCAAGTGGCCACGCCCAATTATGACAATTTTTTGGCTTAATATCATTTAAACGGATGAGTTACAAATACAACAAAAATTTACCTCTCTCACAATTGTCATAAAAGGCAAAATTAGCTATATAGACAGGTTTTTTGTACCAGGCTGTAAAGATAATATTTTCTGCTCTGAAGTTGGGCATTTTAACATGGGGGGGTCTATGGGAATTGACTCCCTTTGGAGCCAGCCTCTAGTGGCCAGTTGATGAATTGCAGTTCAAGCCACTTCCGTATTGGCTTCATCAGAGAGAAGGTTTTCTTCGCAATAAAGCCCATTTATTTTTCCATAGACTTTTGTATTATCGCAAAAAATAAGCTCTACGTTTAACAAAAGTTTATGACACTTAGGGGGCGTGCACACCAAAGCTTATATGCCCGCGGCCGGTGCATGTTTTCAAAATGTTTCCAATGGAAGCTCTGCGTTTTTCAAATTAGCCAGCAGCTAGCGGTTTTCTTTCGCGCTGAAAACCGGCGCTCTGCAGTTTTTTCATGCTCAGCGCAGAGAGTTAAAAAATATTCAACTTTGGGTGAAAAGCTCCACTCTTCAATGTCAGTTCTCACACAGATGTCCAATCACAGTGGAGGAGGGGCGGGGCATTACCACAGCAACCAAATGGCTCACAGCTAAAGTATCAGAGCTACCAAAGCGCTCACCTGAAGAAAACTGGCACTCAGCTGAAAAACAGCTGGCATTCGGCGTTGTCCAGGCGTTTTTTTAGCCCCATTTAAAAGTTTTGGTGTGCACAACCCCTTAGACGTTTCGTACCACAAGTTAATCTTCACAGGTGAACTTAAACTATTAATTTTGATGCCAAAATTTTGTTTAAAATGATTTGTTGTTTAATTCTGATTTTCACACGATTTTAGAGATTTCCGTCTTTCCCCATTTATTTAGTAGATATTAGGCTTGCCGCGATAGTCGGTGAAACGGTGATAACCGGTGCTTCAGCCTCTCACCGGTTAGATCACTTGCCCACCGCGACACCGTCGTTTTGATATTTTTGTGTAATTAAATCATTTAGTTTCGTTAGAGAGAGCAAACACTTACAACTGAATGTGTTTGCTGCGGAGCTGAACGCGCGTCACGTCACAGAGCAGCAGGTGTCAGATTTCATTTATTTCTGTCAGAGTTTGCGAGGCGAGCTGACTGACCAGATGATGACAGAAGCCGCGTCCTTACTCGTTTTTGTTATAATATACATATATGATGTTTAATATAAGCGAGATCGTTTTTTTTGTTGTGTTTTTCATCAAGAAAAATATTAAACCCATCATTCAAGCAGCGCTTTTATGGAGAAGTAGCCGGTTGCTCTGCTTGGGACTGGCGGGTACTGTGAGAATTACCTGCGCACATTCACTCAAGCACTTAAGTAAACCAGCTGTTGCACTCGCATTGCACACAAATTCATACGTGATTTAACGCAGCGTACGCAAGCACTGCATTTAAAAGTTGCGTAATTCAAAAGTGAAAGTAAAATGTGCACGTCTGCATGCGCATTTATAAGCCCCTCCCACCCGGTGATACCGGGATCACCGAGTTTGTGACGCGCCGATTAACCGGTGGGAAAATTACATCACCGCGGCAACCCTAGTAGATATGACTTTAGTTTTGCATGACTGAAATAACTGCGTGGAGTTGTTGCAAACATGGCCGCCTAGTGGTGCAACTTAAGGTCTTTAATCACAGCAAAATTTATGGACAAATTAAGCAAAATGCCATTATGGATTTTTTTCTGTGCCATCTGCTGAGAAAGTTATAAAATGAACCATTTTAATTTACATAAAAGCTCTTGAAATGACTAAATGTGATGTGAGCGAAGTGTTGAACTTATTTGTTCTGTTTTACATCTAGCTGAATAGAAGCTAAATTAAATTAAAGGTGCACAGAACAGACCATCCTAATATGCTTTTATTTATATGCACTAGCCAAACTTAGCATACCCGAGTACATTTGTCCCCCAAATTATCATATGGTATGCATAGTGCTAGTACACCATTAACCTATATCAATTCATCCTAAATTAAACCCAGAGAACAGATCTAAAAAAATTTAGATTTGCTTTTTACTCTGTCCAGGGTTAAATTGACAGTAAATACACATAAAAAGGTTTTTGGTAATACACTCACTATTAAGAAAGCACTTTTCACATTTGCTTGTCATCATGCGTTTCATAAGCAGGAAATCTAAACGACAGACACAGTTTCTTAATCTTTAAAGTAGTTGTCTCAAAAGAACCCAAATTCTGTATATCAGGTCAAAAAAAGAAATTGCGTAACCATCCAACCAGTTCCCATGGTGATGGGGCGGTGGTGACTTGAAAGCAAATCAGAGGGAAATGCTGCAGGTCCAGATTTTGAGGTGGAAGCTATCTGTACCTTAGAACACGTCTAGTCCTCAGAACAGTCCAACTCTCAGTGTCAGTGAAGAATAAAGTAATCTTTCTTAAAACACTGACTGTATGAAACCCATTTAGTTAGATGCTCATTCAACAACACCAAACTAAAACACCATTTGCTGAGAATACATGCGTCATAAAGCTCAAATACCTTATGGAAATATTATTGTCCGATATTATTTATCATTATAAAAATCATATTAATAGGGATAGGGGTGTGCCAATAGACGATAGTATCGACGAACACATCACTGTTAGAGGGCTTTCATGACGATAGTTGGTGATGGTTATTATTATCATCATCATCATAGTTTTAAATTAACATGTGCATTGCTTACTTTTCATAGCATGAGAGGGTTTGTGGATTTCACTTTGCGTAAGAGAGCTTGAAATGCGCCCGGATTCCTTCTCGCACACACCTGGACTTAATGCGCGCGTCTTGGACTCTTTCTCTGACCTGAACGTGCACGGCATGGACTCTTTCTAGCACGTGAACTTGTAAAGCGCATGACTCGGACTACACCTCGCACATGAGCTTGTAATAAGCGCGGATCTGACATTTCCTTACACTAGAGAGGTTGTTAGGCACGTAGGGGTTTAGAACCAACAAGTGTGTTTTTCCCGCTCCCCGAAAATATCAGAGCACACATTGACTTAAAGACGCACTTGGATTACTGCCATCAGTTTTAAGAAGGTTGCAGTCATAACAGTGACAGTTAATAAGTAAGTCAGCTTCTTTTTGTCCACCAATCCAATGACTTGTCATAAATGAGTAAAAAATAAATAAATGAGTAAACCATTGCCCCGCCCCCCGATACTATCGTGTATCGGTGATCTCACAGTCTGACAATAGGACGATCTCAAAATGGGGCATATCAACCAACACTAAATAAGGATGCAATGAATGTTCGGCAAACAAAATTATTCAGCCGAAAATGTTCGGTGTTGGGTCAAACAAGTGAAAAGGCAGAATAAATTTTACCAAACAATGAGGTCTTTGATGACGCGATCAAATTAACCAGTGCAGAGTAAAGGGCTTGTTATAGTCGTGCGTAGGTCCTACGGCGTAGGTTCCGCGTTGGTTTTCATTTATACGTTTGCGTCGTCGTCTGCGTCGACGTGCAAACACACGCGCAAGACCGCTGGTAGGCAGTATTCACGCGTGTAACCACAGTTGCATCGCGACCGTCAAAGAAGAAAAAGCTTGGCAAGTTAACCCACAAACGAAGAAGACACAGCAACTTGTTGTGTATGATTTGAGAAGACCAGCAATGATGGAAGTAAATAAACAGCGACATTCGTTACAGTTTGAGTTAAATCACTCCCCAACTTGGCTCATCTTTGTTTTCACCATCGCAAACGGAAATACCTATGACGCAGTTTTTTTACCTGACACTAGGGGTTCTGGTGGACCAATCACAGCGCTTGCGATCCGCATAGAACTGACGCCCTGTTAAAATTTTTGCGATGTGCACATCAGGCTACACAGAGCTACGCTTACGCACGGCTATAAATCGCCCTTAAGAGACACGCAAATGCAGCACACATGTTGGTAAAAGCATTTTGAAGTGTCCGAGAAAGACGCGAAAACATACAGTACTACAAGTTTCCTTTATCATTTAAAAGCAAGACATCCTGAACACCATGCAGCGTATGAAAAGGACACGGCGGCAGCATTGCAATCCTGAGTATTTGTCTGCTGAATCGACAAGCATTGAGAACGAGAGACTTTAGCTCTTCATCTCATGTCATAGAACGATTAAGAGCATCAGCAGTATGTAATAAAAACTTCCTAAAACCAGTAAAGTCCTACAATGACAAACGCTGATATTTAACAAGAAATAAACCGTTTATTAACAATAAGCTTTCTGTTAAACCCAAACGCTTTTTCCTCTGTCGTCATCTGTCAATCTTGCCATCGTCACTCTCTCCCTTTGCTCGTGCTTGACCGTGCATGCAGGCGCACGTCCGCTGCACAACATACAGTGCTACATAAGCGTTGTTGCCAGTTTCTTAAGGCAGAGTAATGAATAGGTTATTCGCTAGGGCTGTAACGATTAATCGTGCAAATGCACGTTTTCTCAATGAATTAATTTTAATGAATTACAGTGAAATCTCAGCACATCCCGAAGCCAGGGTGCGCTCTCATGCAGAAACGCTATTCCAGGAAATGTCTACAGGAATATTTATATAGCTGTTCTTCAAATTGTTTCAGGTATTTTCATGAAAATAAAGAATATTTTGAATGATTTTGTTTTTAACGAGTGTTGCTTTTTTAAATGCACGTTATAAACGACTCCGACTCATAATGATTTTAGATTGATAAGAACTTCCTACTGACCAAATGCAGTAGTACACGCACAAGCTGTGCATGAAGCACAGAATCGCAGCCTTGCGATTCAGAATCAATTTCAGACAGCCATTTTTAATGGGACGCACGATTAATCGTTACAGCCCTATTATTCGCATCAGATCAATATCTGTTTAGCCAAGTTAAATTGAACGGTTTTAACAAGTGACCAGGTTTAAAAAAGCCTTTAAAAAATTACTGCTAGAAGTTTAAAATATAATATAGTAAAAAGGACATTCTGAAAATGTAACTTGTAACTTGTGCAATGGTGAAAAAATTGGCAAAATAGTTAGGTTGTTAAATTGTTCCGTTGTTTGGTATTCGGCCTTCGGCTGAGTTTTGCATTTTATTCGGCCTCGGCCAAGAATTTTCCTTTCGGTGCATTTCTATCTATTAAAGTATTATAAATATCAACAGAAAGTTTGTTATTCTTAAGTTCTACTTTGAAGGTCTGAATCAAATGCTTGAGGCAAATAATGAGCCCTGCAGTGCATCTGTTACCTGTTATCAGGTTATATCCCACATTTCAGTAACATAAATGTGATCCAGTGCACAAAAACCCATCTAAAGTCAAAACAGTTTTCTACATAAAGTCATCCTACATAATGTAAAGAACATTGGGTGAAAATATAACCTTGATATATTTAATACTGAAATGGATTGAAATCCACGTGAAAACAAACTCTGATGCACAAATTCTCCTCATTAGATGATGAGACCTTAACCTAGATTTCAAAGACAGGCTCAGAAATATGAATTATTTATGAACGGAGTAAACATCAGGAAAAACTGCTGTGAATATCCAGTCATGATGCAAATAATTAACATTGGCCTAGCTAAAGAAGACAATACTACTGGTAGCATTGCATTTTTGCATTAGCAGTGAAAAGGTCATGGGTTTGAACCCCAAGGAACATACATGCTGATGAATATATAGCTTGAATGCACTTGGATAAAAGCATCTGCATAAATGTAAATGTTTGACTTAACCTCGTGATATAGTCAATGCTCTTCATTAATGATATACGCTCTAAGTTTGATTCACCTGCTTCCAGGTCACATTTTTCGTCGCTCGCAACTGCTAACCACTCGTGTACGAGCCAGGGACCAGGGTGTTACAGACCATGCCCAAGTGTATCACATTTATGCTTTGCCTGCAGTCCCCCCAGACCAGCCTCGAACCTTGGATACCAACCGCAGGACCTGGTGGGCGTGGCGTCCGTTGATCGTCCCTATTGGTCAAAACGCAAGGCGAAGGTTCCCTCCCCGCGTCGGTGTGAAAAACAGCGCTAACGACAGAAGCGTCATCCAGCCACTGACAGGCAGCAGTCACCATACAGACTCCTATACATGTCCTTACAGGCCTGACTCAAAAAGCAGACATCAAACAGTATCCTTAATAGTGCGCAATGAAGACAAAACACAGCCACTGGCCAAGATTTCGTGCCTTTATAGACGCGCGCGCACTCTTCCGCCCTCGGACCCAAAATAGCCGTTAGTGCATTTACATTTGTGCATTACGCATCACGCATAATCCAAAAGCGCATAATCAATGGGATTTGAAGCAATGACATATGGGTTGCTAATGTAATGCGTTACCAATTAAGCAACAGTTTGCGTTAACTGCATTTCACATTTACGCATTAGCCATTTTTTACGTCAGTATTTGTGCTCCCTGGGATCGAACCCATGACCGTCGCTCCATATGCAACACATGCAATACAAAGCCTTTAAAGAGTTAAGTTGTGCTGTCAATTTATTGTAAACTGCGCATGTGGTTTACATTTTTAGTAGGTGCCAAGTTTATAAAAACAGACATTGAAAGTCATTGAAATAGACTGATGCAAAAACAGACCAAGTTTAACGTTTAACTTCCTTCTTCCGTTCAAAATGGCGTTTAGCTTTGTTTTGAAGAAGCGCACTGCGTACCACAACACTGCGTCTCCATGATGCAGTTCTTCGCATTGCACTTAAGTTTCCCTTCATTACAATTCCATGTTAAACGAACTGCACTGAAAAAAACCTTACCGACCGCTCTCCCTTTCTGTTCGCGCCGGAGCGCGTCGCTCTGCACGCCGCATTCGGAGCTCTGACTGGGGGCGTGTTGCTTTGTTCCGTCGCCCGTCTCTTTTCTTCCCTTTGACGCGCTGCTCTTGCCTTTACCCGCACATCCGAACTCCCTGGACTGTATGGTCGCCCGCAGACGCTGGTTTTCCTGCTCTTTGGTGGCTGTTTCCAATAGCATTGAATTCAATGTGGCCCCGACCGTCTTGGTGATTTCCTGCACGGCGAGCTGCACGACTTGCTCGAGCGCGGACTCCAGCTGACCTTGGAAAAACGAGATGTACAGCGCACCGTTCATGTTTACGAGTGCTCCGCTGGAAGACTTCTCTCATTCTTCCTCTTCCCAACCCCCAAAATAGTGTTAAATATACAGAAGTCCTGCGGAACAACTGCCTGGAAACGAACAGTTACCCCTTTCTCTCGAAACGCATCGTGTATGTGTATACACCCCTTCGGATGATGTACCGTAATGCACTCTGTGAGGGCGCAGGTGGGACCCAAATACTATTGACGAGCACGTGAAGGATGACTCAGACAGTTAATGCGTCATTTTTGCCAAAATATGAAAACGTACGGTCTGTGCATATAATGCAAAAATAAGCAGCATGTAAGAAAATGATGACATTAAGTGAAACAAAGTGTATGTCAATAAATCTCCCATCAAAACATCAATTAACAGAAACCCATCACAGACATTTAAAAGAATTAAATGGGTATAATTAGAATAGTGGCTTTAATTTAAACTGCATTTGTAATTAAAAGTATTATATTTTATTGCTTTTTTAAGGACTGTTAAATATTTAGTGTTTTTAACGTGAGGGGTGTGTAAGTGGCCAATTTATTTTATTATTAAAATGTATTATTAAAAACCTGGTTTGACTTCAATTAACTTTGGTTTGACTTTGCGTTCTCTGTTATTAACCATGATGTTACATAATTAAACATTATGTCATTTTACAATAGTTTTACTAGAAACACCATCGTTAATGGTTACTGTACTAAACCATGGTTACTGTTATATGCTTCTCGCTCATTTCTACTTTACTTTTCCTCGCCTGCCCAACGATTAAATGCTATTTTAATTTAACTATATACAGGCATACAACAAAAGTTTATTGGGTGCGTCTTTTATGGTGTTTACGGTCAATAGAAATTGTATAATCTAAACGGGAGGCGGGGCGAGTGTCATCAAAGATTACTGGCGTTCTGCGCAGAACGATCAGTGTATGACATCACAGTATCGCGAGAGAACGCTGTACTTTTGCATAGCTCTCGCGGTACCGTGATTTCACATGGTGATCGTTCTGCGCAGCACCGCGTCAAGACAAACACAGGCCATTTCTCAAACGAAAGTCTGCATCCATCCTCCGGAGCCTGGTTTATTTTAGTTAACTGAGCATTACATTAGCACGTCATAAGTATATTACAACAATTTGCGATTAAGTATAATAGTAAACTTTTTCGTTTTTTGTTAATACTCTGATGATGTATGGAGCATATTAATTAATTGTGAATATACATTGTTATTACAGCTATTATTTTATGTAACATGCGTAATGAAAACATAACAGAAGAGTTTTAAAAAGTATTTTTCTCCCAGCGCTTTCGACTTTACCGCATCGTGGTTCCTGTTCAGAGCAGCAGAGGAAGACTGTGGCTATGACACTAACACAGTGGTTATGACTGTGTCTGTTAGGGAAAGAAATACATAACACAGCATGAATATTTAGCAACTATTATTCAGTAATAGCTGTCAGCATACATACTGTCAAAAGTTTATTGAATGCAAAGTAACTTTGAATAAAAGCATGTGACAAATGAATACATGCAACATCATCTGTGCAATAAACTTACTGTCTATGCAGCGCATGCAGTAAAATGTCTAAGATTATTTTTTATTTTTATCTTCAATACATCCACAGATATTTTTATTGAGAGTCCAACCTGGGACACATTTTTTATAGGCCTGTTTATTCTTATAGCCTACACTGGTCTGGTGCTTCACTATTTTCATATAGTGCCTATGTTATGGTGTTGTGGATTACATCTATTGACCACTTTCAGATCATGAAGTGAAGACGAAACATCTATAAATCAAGAAGTGTTGTAATGTTACGCAATCTGTTTTTCAATGTTTCCATCAAATTGTCACTGAAACAACATCCCATTCTTCATGATGGCTTGTTTCATTTGTCTTGATGAGTAAATTAACAATCAAAAATGTATTTAAAACAAACATATATCGAATAATGACAAAATCGAATAATAAAAGACATGCACTTAGAGCCGTGCAGTAATTTATTATTTAAGCCACTAAGTTAAGTGTTGATGTGCATATTGAACGAAGCTGTCACTATTTGTGCATCTCATGTACTAACTAAAGAACATGTGGCTTGAAGCCATTCTACTGTGTGGATAACACGTCAACGTGTATGTGTTTGTAGATAAGCAGACAGAGAAGCACGCATGCACTGTATCGTAAAGTATCATGTGGCTGCTAACTACAGTCTATATGCATAATCTGCACTTTTTTTTAGTAGAGTTGTAGTGCTTATTTTTAAAGGTATTGGTCTTTTCTTGGTCTCGACCTTTGTACATGGTCTTATCTCAGAGACTTTCAAGACCACAGCTGCAACTGCCTACTGGCGGTTTTTGTGTCATGTATAAAAATCATTATTATTTTTTTAATTTGTTGATTTTCCATCATATTTCTCTTAATCAAAACTTTATATTTAAAATACTATTATTATTATTATTATATATAGAAGCTCACAGACCTTAATAAACCTACTAGGGCTGGGCGATACTGACCTAAATCCATAGTATTTTCTATAAAAATTGAATAAATGTTTACATGCAATTCCAAGCCTCATGTGAGATGTCATAATTACTTTTAGTAAGCAGCGTATGATGAAAATATAATTTAAAAAACCCTGTTTGAAAATATAAAGCTGCACAGCATGCAAGCTGGTTGGAAAGTGCTTACATCTGATCTCAGTGCACATTTCTGGCGAAGCTTTTTTGGCAAAGAAAAAAATCAAATCTGACAATACCGACATAGCAGTACCAATATAATACCGAAAAGCAATATCCCGCCCATCCCTAATATCTAGGGTATTTACAGGATTCTGTTATTATTATTGCATTTTGCATGTTAAAACAAGTGCATTTTAGAGCCCACAAATTTTTTTGTGTGTGAACGATAAAATGTGAATTTGAGCTTCTTATTTGTTTGCTCATAGAAACCAAAGGCAAATTTCTAACAATATAACTTGGGATTATGTGGATCTTTCAGATGAGTTTAAGGAGTGCTGATCTGGTCTTGGTATTGACTTGGTCTCAATCCCTCAAAGTCTTAGTTGAGGTGGTCTTGACCTCAACACTTTTTTCAGCTTCTTAGTTTTAGTGTTATAATTATTCTATATTAAAAAATAAGATTTGCCTCGCTAAAGTGTTTCATGCAACCAAACAGAGATGGTTCATAAACAAGAAAGTTTTCAAACACCAGGGGGTGCACTGTGTCAAATGCACATTCAATGCTTTAATTAGTTTCTTTTGCAGTCATTTTGTACTGTGCAATTTATTTAATTAGTCTTTCAGAAAAGTATTTTCCAAGTTTAAAACTATGGATCAAAGCAATTAGTTAACTAACAATTTATTTTAAGTAATCAGTTAATTGTAAAACAAACATTTCATGACAATGGGAACGTAATTCCTGTAAATAAACCTCAGGAAGAACAATGGTTTCCCGAGGAGGAATCTGTCCTCCTCTGGTCAGCCAAGTTAAATAATCATCTATTGCATCATTTCAGTGAAATGCAGTGCCATTTTTATAACACTTTGCAGGTTTGTCCTGCAATTGTAACACCAGCAAACCAGTTTGAGGATGAATCAAGTTGATGTATCAATTGATTTTCACATTATGTTCAAAATAGATTTGTGGCTCCTTAAGAAAATGTTAGATGCTTTCATTGTAATACGCTTTGGATAAAAAGTGTCTGCTAAATGAATAGATGTAAATGCAGTATTATAAAATTTTTACAGTTCTGCCCCAAATGAAGACAGATCCAGAGCACTTGTCATAAATTAGATACATTTAAAACCTGTCTGTGAAATCCAGACTAAAGTCTCATAATCTGTTGAGATTAGGAGCTTCAAATGTAGGAGTTTGATTTCACATTATTGATTTCAATCTTTGGCATGATCTTACTCAGTCAATATTAAAGATATTAAGGTTATATACAGTATATATTCACATAATGTTTTATGTAGGGTGGTTTTATGTAGAAAAAAAAGACTTTAGTTGGGTTTTCACATAATTATTAATCTCACTAAAGGCATGCTTGACAAAATGTGAAATTCTTGTGATTTAAGTACAATGTAAAAGTCAACCCCTCATATGTGTGTGTGTGTGTGTGTATGTGTGTGTGTGTGTGTGTGTGTGTGTATGTGTGTGTGTGTGTGTGTGTGTGTGTGTGTGTGTGTGTGTCAAAAGAGCAAAAGCCTGGCGGAAATGAGTGGCGATCATTTTTTGCTTACGCCGTTTACGGGCTTTCCCCGATAAAAGAAAACTGTTTTACGTGTTTACATGACCCCACACATTATCAGTTTATTAAGCATAATCGGTGGCATGTAAACGCACTCAATATTTACAATATTAATGTAAACCATTTGAATTGTTAACAGTAGTAGCAGCAGTAACACTTAAAGGGATAGTCCACCCAAAAATGAAAATTCTGTCATCATTTACTCACTCTCATGTTGTTACAAACCTATATAAAGACATTTTGTATGAAGCAATATACTTTAAAGAACATTTTTAACAAAACCAAACAGAGGCCCCATTGACTTCCATAGTAGGAAATAAGAATACTATGGAAGTCAATGGTGCCTCTGATTGGTTTGGTTACAAACATTCTTCAAAATATCTTCCTTTGTTATCATAAAAAAATTATACAGGTTTGTAACAACATGAGATTGAGCAAATGATGACAGAATTTTAATTTTTGGGTAAACTATCCCTTTAAAAGGTAATGTTGGTATTAGGGATAAAAGTAAGCAGATAAAATGGGTGTGGTTTGCTTTTTACATTCTGTGCAGGAGAGAGAAAACAGGTTTAGTTTAACAGCTCCATACAGCCTTTTTTCCTTATTTGTAATTTATCGTGGCCATCAACTGCAAATCGACTATGAAAACATCTCATCATTGTACCCAGGGATCGGTGAAGAGATGCAATGGTGAATTTAAAAGATGTGGCGACCCACTATAGGCACTTCATATGCCCTTCATACAGAATTGCTCTTACGAAAGCTTATCTCATGAATATTAATTTGACAAATTCTTACATTGCTCCATAACGGTAAACGTTCATTCACACCACCTGATTAAAATGAATAAGCGCAAACCTTCCTGACATTAGGATTTGACAATTCAGCTGTCTAGCACCTTTTCAGCCAATCATTATGCTTGTTGGAAAGCGTCTCATTGCGTAATTAATATTCATGAGCCACTGCCATATTGCTATAGACCTCATAGCTATAGGCAGGGTGTGATGCTGTCAGGCTGAGAAGCCTTACATACGCAAAGCTGTTTCTTCAAACGTAAGCTAGTGCTTTATACCCTGTATTATAACTTTTTAATTTCCTAACTCAAAAACATATGTGTCAAATTAAGAAAACATGATATATTTTAGAACATATTTTAATTAGTTAATTTTAGTGCCTTCAAACTTGGTCAGCTAGGTAATAAATAGTAAAGGTGTGATGCTTTAGTAGAGTGGGGATATAACAAAAAAGTACTTTTACTTCCCAGTTTACTGCCAGCGCAGGGACTGCTGCAGCTTTGAGATGCAGTCTGGCAGGCGTTTAGGAAATACTGCAGGTTTTTCCCTTCACTGGTCCTTGCACTCATTGACCTGCGTGTTGAAAATAAAGAGCAGCACTAGCTGCAAAACCAGACAACAAGCCTGTTTGCAGGTGTATCTTTAAGACAGCGTAACATTTGATGGTATATTAATGGTTGAATTTGACCACAAACCTTTATCTTATTTTTTATGTTTGTTCTGATGACATGAGATGGCCTCTTGCATGGAACAAAAAGGCACATTCTGGAAGTTCCTTTAAGGAATATATCAACCATAAATGAAAATAATCTCATGTTTTGTATCATGTAACAAGTTGTCATCATGAGACGCGAGATCCAGTGAGATTTAAAGGTTGAGTTGCCAAGTTCAAAATTAGTTGCCTTATTTTACTAAATAACCTACTAAATGTAGCTTTTGATTCTCTCTCACAAACATATTGGGCCCTATTTTAACGATCTAAGCGCATTGTCTAAAGCGCACGGTGCACAGTCTAAACGGGTGTGTCCGATTCCACTTTTGCTAATTTAATGACAGGAAAAATGGTTTGTGCACCAAGCACACAGTCTAAAAGGGTTGTTCCTATTCTCCTAATGGGTGTGTTTTGGGATTAACATGCAATAAACCAGTCTGAGCTCTCATTGCCTTTAAAAGCCAGTTGCGCAGGTGCCATGCCGATTTCCTTTATAGATGGCGAAATTTGTATTGAGTAGTATCAAGTAGTTTCAAGTATTGAAAATGTTATTTTTTATATTAAAACCTTTAAAAGTAGTTTTCTTTCAGTCATGGAAGTAAAATCAGACAGGCTTTTAAATGCTGTAAATGGATAGCCTACATCAGGGGTGGGCATCGAGGGCCACAGTCCTGCAGAGTTTAGCTTCAACCTTAATCGAACACACCTGAATGTCATTTCCAAACAGTCCTGAAGACTTCAATTAGATTTTTCAGCTGTGTTTGATTAGGGTTGGAGCTAAACTCTGCAGGGCTGTGGCCCTCAGGACCAGGAGTTGCCCACCCCTGGCCTACATGATCAGTGTAATCTTTAAAAATTATTTACAAATATGCAAGAAAAAGTTTGTACTCTAAAAATACTTGTACTTTGTAACAAACAGGAGATAAAGAATTTACAAACGTGTGGAGAGCCTTCAGCACTCAGATAGCGCCAGCCCGCGAGTGCTTTGAAAAGCATAAAAAAACTATTCTCATTTCAGCATATCCACAGGTAAAAAGTAAGCATATACAATAAATCCGTGGGGTAGCATTTAAAAACATTTAAAAATAGATGCAATATTTGCACTTGTTTAAGGCAAAACATTTAATTACTTACCAGGCTGCAGGTGAAGCAGCTCTTTACACCTTTTAACTCGCAATCGGTCCTCATTTATGTCCAACAGACTCAATAATAATCTTTGACAATTTAATCCTTAAATTTTTCATATTTTAAAACGTGCTGCTGTGCATCCATGTGTGATAAGCAAACGCGCGTTGTCATCCCGTTTATAGGCGCAGATTACTAACACGCTCATTAAATAACAAAAACAATATTGCGCCATTGACTTTAGATTTGGTCAATGGCGTAGTCTATTTTAAATGCCTCAAATTAGCAACGCGCCAACAATGCGCCTGAACACACCCCGTTTTCAGACCAGACCGCCCATGGGCGCAAAACTGGGCGCAAATGCATTTGCTATTTAAAGGGACACAAGGCAGCATTTTTATGTTAATAAATCATCTTCGTAAGTTGGTATATGGTTAAATGACTCATTACATGACGAATGAAGTCTCTCTCGCCCGCCCCTACCGTCTGTAGGAAGAATACCCCACTTGCAACTTCGCTGTATCCGACCCGGTGTCCTTCAGTCTCGCAAAGTCTCAGATATCGCGAGAAGCAGTATCACTTTACAGCAAACAACACAGAGGCAGGCGAGCTTAACACGGCTAGCGATTGTTGCAAATGGCAGAGCCGGGGAAGATGCATCGAAAACCCTTGACGGAAGGAAAACCTAACTGGATTGGAAATAAGCTGATAAACTTGGTTCCGAGGGGGGAGGGACAACAGTTCGTTTTTACGACAGTGTGTTTGAAAGCATTTACTTTCAGACACTAGGGGGAGCTCGTAGAGAAATATTACGCAGACTTGCCTGGTTTCCCTTTAAACAACGTGGTGCTAAACATGAAAATGATAATTGGCCAGTTTGAAACCGGGTTGTGCTGCCTTGCCCCGGGTGTATGATAGAGCCCTTCGTTTCACTTCAGAAGACATACACACCAAAAGAAATGTAAAATCATGAAAAGGAAAATAGGGGCTCTTTAACCCACTGGAGTCATTTGGATTTGCTTTTTGGAGCTTAAACATTTGAGTACTCTACAAGAAAATAACATTTTAATAAAAAAATATTATAGAAAAAAAGGAGTTTAGCATATTTATAAAGTATTATACATTGTTTTTTGGTCCTAAAATGACAAAGTAACACAAAAACACTATAAATATACACAAATGTAGTGCTTGTGTGCTATATATTAAAGGTCCACTGTGTAGATTTTTAGTGGCATCTAGCGGTGAGATTGTGAATTGCAACCAACGGCTTAAGGGCTCGTTATAGTCGTGCGTAGGTCCTACGGCTTAGCCGCGACGGCGTAGGTTCCGCATCGGTTTTCATTTATGCTTTTGCATCGTCGTCCGAGTCGACGTGCAAACACGCGCGCAGGCCGCTGGTAGGCAGTAACCACGCCTGTAACCACAGTAGCAGCGTGAACGTCTTAGAAGAAGAAGCTAGGCAAGTTAAGCCACAAACGAAGAAGAAACAGCAACTTGTTGTGTAGTGCTGTGTAAATTAACAGCGACTTTTGTTGCAGTTTGAGTTAAATCACTCCTCAACTTGGCCATTCTTTGTTTTCAACGGAAATACCTATGACGCAGTTTTTTTTAACTGGTGGACCAATCACAGCGCTTGCGGTCCGCTTAGAACTGACGTGCTGTTAAAAATTTTGCAAGGTGCGCGTCAGGCTACGCAGAGCTACGCACAGGCTACGGATAGCCTACGCCGTAGATACGGCGTAGAACTTACGCTTGACTATAAATCGCCCTTTAGTCCACAGCTCACGCCTCCCTTTCGAAACATAGAGAAGCTACGGTAGCCGCTACAGGACAAACATCATCGTCTGAGACAACATAGTGACAAAACGCACTCTATAGGACGTTTTGTCTATTTAGAAGTACTGCAGAAACATGGTGGCGCAAAATGGCAACCTCCATGTAAGAGGACCTGCAGTGTATGTAGATTAAAACGGCTCATTTTAAGGTAATAAAAAGAATACAGTTCATTATGTTAGGTCTTTATGCAACAAACAACAGCAACAAAAAAAATATTTTGTTAAATTATGGTAATCACACAGTTGATGGTACTTATTGACTTCCATAGTAGGAAAAACAAATACTATGAAAATGAACGGGTACCGGCATATGTGTGCTCACCATCATTTCTTAAAATATCTTCATTTGTGTTTAACAGAATTAAGAAACTCATACAGATTGAGTAAATAATGACAGAATTTCCATTTTTTTAATGAACTGTCCCTTTAAGTTTTGTGTGAAAATAGATTGTAATTTACTTACAATTATGAAGAAAAATAAGTTACATTTTTTAAAGGACAAATTGTGAAAACGTTTCTATTTTTAGGTGAACTAAATGCTACCACTAAAAGTGTTTTCATTTATTTATTTATTTATTCATTCAGTATCAATTTACTCCCCAGTTGTACTGGAGGTCTTGTATACATGCTATACAGTTTCTTAACCCAGAAAAATCCTACAAGGCCAAAGTGTATCCAATTATCCTGTAATGTTTGTTTTCAGTCCACAGGCCTGTCAGACCAAAGGACCTTACAACTGATGTAACATCTGGGTCGAACTCGGCTATGCTGCCTGTTTGTGTAAATGGGTTAACCCACATTCAACACTAACTGTTCATGGCCTACATCACAATCAGAACTAAACTAAGATCTTATATGTCAGTAAGTTATAGATTACATTGAGCCACGGCGTAAAATATTTCTAAACTAGATTTCTGGTGTGTGGTATCATGACTGTTTTCCTCAGGATAGCTGCTTGGATGAAAAAGAAACCGAACAATAAAGAAACAAATAATGTAATAGCATACAAAAGAACAGAAAACATTAGGCCATAAATAGATTTTGGCTCTTGGCAAACTGAAAGTGAGTTTCAGACTGAATGAATCTAATCATAAGGGTTTTCAATTTGCTTTGATTTATGACCGTATGAAATGAGTGATGAAACCTCAGTGTTTTTAGGGATGTGATAGTTCTTGGGGTCTTTGGCACAATTTTGTTAAGTTGAAAAGTTATAACATTTACTTTCTTACTAAATGTTCATTTGCATATTTTTTATAAGAAACTTTTTAGATTCTGGACATGCATGCTTCTAGTTATTTCCTGTTAGGGTGAAGTAAAATTTAAAATTATGAATCTAAATGAATAAACATTAAACATTAAAATTCGCCTATAAAGTGCTTTGGCCTGCATTTCATGTACCTAGATGAAGTCATATCCTACTAGAGTGGTAAAGTAAGTCTTTGTGGAGGATTTAGCACATATGAGACATTCACTCGTTCCTCATTTCACAAAGAAGCATGCAAACAACTACGAAATTCATCTTGCAATGTTATCTCACTGAACTAAAAATGCTAAGATATTATGTGTTGAAATGTTGTTCCCAGATGTGACATCAGCAGGTTTTTTTTAGGTATAATTATGTAAGACATATGTTTAGGTTCCAGGGTGATAAACTAACATTTAGGCCATAATATTAGGCAATTTACATTTATGCATTTGGCAAACACTTTTATTCAAAGCATGTAACCCATACGGCAAAAAATAAATTCTGGCCAAAAATATGTTTTGAATGTTATGTTAAATACATTTCATAGAAAAAATACCTTAATTAAATATATTTTAACCTTCATATAATAGGAAATCTGGACAAAATATATTAAGTTTGCATAAAATGTATAAAGTATATAATGTATATGCATGAATAAAATATAAAATAATATATTAAGTATATTTTTGCAGTTACAAATTAGCGCTGTCAAAAGATTAATCACAATTAATCGCATACAAAATAGAAGTTTGTGTTTGCATAATACATGTGTGCACTGTAACTATTTTGTATATATAAATACACAAACATGCATGTATTTGAGAAAAAAAAATATATATATAAATATATATATAAATAAATATATTTTATTTTATATATATATATATATAAAACGGTTAGTTCCAATCCTTGATTCTGATTGGTCAATAGGTGTGCTTTATTCATGATAAAACACTGCTATGACCGCTTCACCCAACGGTTCTATTTAATATCACTGCGCCCTTAGCAACACCCTTAGCAACACATAAACATATAATGAGACAAAGGCTGTTTCTCAATATGCGTTCTTCAGCGATCTTGCGTCCTCGTGTCCTCGCTCTACGTCATCATTAACGGTCGAAGTTCATTCCAATTCTCAAGAACGCAAGGACAGAGGACGCATGAAAATACCCGGATGTGTTCTTGATATCGAGGATGCATCGAGTGCAGACTTGCTGAAATCGCTTAACGCCCCAGAAGTCATTGCGGCAAAACTTCCGAGTTCGTTCTTCCAAGGTCGCCTGGCAAGACCGATCTCCACGAGGACACAAGTCCGTTTTTTGCGTTCTTGGAATTGAGAAACAGCCAAAGTCTGAGAACAGTTTGTTGTTTTTATTTGAGCTTTCATGTTGTTGTTCGCAGTCAGGGACTATTTTTTCTAGCGGAAGGAATGCTTTTATTGATTTAACTTCATGAAAGTTGCACTAATATTTTTTTTTTACTTTAATATTGTGTGGTAACCGTTTTATAAAAGCAATAAGGTACTCGAGGCAAGTGCTGTATCGTGAATAAGTAACGGCTGAAGGGGTTGTAGGCACTCCGCGAACAACGCCCTTTAGCCGTTACTTATTCACGATACAGCACAGCCTCTCGTACCTTATTGCTTACATTATATATATATATATATATATATATATATATATATATATATATATATATATATATATATATATATATATATATATATATATATATATATATATATATATATATATTAAAAATGACACACAATACACACAAATGTTATTATGCAAACACAAATTTTTATTTTGTATATGATTAATCGCAATTAATCTTTTGACAGCCCTATTAAAATATATTTCATTTGAACCTTTTCAAATCTGTTATGTTTACAGTTTTTCTTCCGAAGCAATGTACATATAAATGCTTTAAAATATATTTATTTTTAAAATATATTTAAAAATATAAAAAATGGCCAAAAAATATATTGGTGCAAAATACATTTTTGTAAATATATTTCAGCATATATATTTTTGGGCTATTTTGTATAATTTGAAATACATTCAAAATTATATTTGAAAATATATTTTTTGCCATATGGTAGTGCATTCAAGCTGTAGCTGGGAACGTGCGTTCCTTGGGAATCAAACTCATGACCTTTGCACTGCTGATGCTCTACCAATTAAGTTACATGAATGCTTGTCCCATGCCACTGTTGTGATGTCTACAATTTAAAAATGGCTGGGTTATTTTTGACCCATAATGGGTAAATATTGGACACAACATGCTGGGTTAAAAAGGACCCAATGATGGATTGTTGTTATGCAACCATGGGGTATAATAACCCAGCATTTGGGTTAAAACAACCCAGCATTCTGTCAAGTTTAACCCAGCGGTGTGTTCTGTCCAATATTTACCCATTATGGGTCAAAAATAACCCAGCCAGTGTAGGATTTACTTTTGCGTAACATAAAAAATATGTTTGGTTTTTGAAGCTATTTAATTGCTGTTGAGATCGAATGCTTTGCTCATTTCACAAACATTAAATAAAAACTGTTACAGGGTTGTAATTTGGGTGTGAAACTGTATGTTTCTTGAATGCATGGGTGTGAACTTTAGAGGAAGAGAGCTCTGTGTGCCATTTCTGCACTCACTGCAACTTCTCTATATGATTGTTCAGCTAGATATGAAGAGTTGCTTAAATGCAAAACCCTCTAAGTGCGTCATAAATGTTTTCTTGTAAATTAGCCTTTTTGATCAGACTTTTAATGTATTCTGAAAACAATGGGGTATTTCTGTATGAAACAGATTTGAAGTGAAACTATTTAATGAACGTATAATACGTGCCCAGAGCATTCAGTTAATATCATCATCATCTCATATTTGATACAGGTGAACTTTAGCGGCTTTTGCTTCGGAGCTCCTCCCATTCACGTTAACGAAGCACAAAAAAACAGTGATCATATTGACCCTGTCTGCAAATTAAAAAACATAAAGTGAATCTATATATATTTACTATGAGGTCTTAAAGTTTCTGTAGTCATGTAAGGGATTGGGTCATATGAATGACAGCATCAGAGACTTACGGTTTGCACTTGACTGGCTATCTTTTTAATCTATAAGATAAGAACCAGAGATGTCAGTCTCGGTCAGTGTGGAGGTCAACAGTCTGCTATTTAAATGCATTCAATACAGACGGATAAAAAAAGATTCAAGATATCAGTTTGTGATTAGCATGACCCTGTATTGTGACAATGTCATGATTAATTTGCATTAAATGCATCTCATTTGCCACAGAGATGTTTAGGTTATATAAGACTCAGCATCTAAAACATTCACAAATGCACTAAAATAAATTTTGTGATAATTTTCTCATTCTCATGTTGTTCTAAACCTGTATGAATTTCTTTCTTCAGATTGAACACAAAAGAAGATATTTTGATAAATGATTGTAAGCACACAGCTGATTGTAACCATTGACTTCCATAGTAAGAAAACAAATATTTTGGAAGCATTGTGATGATGAAGAAGGTATTTAATAAATGATGGTAAGCACACAGTTGACAGTACCCATTGAATTACATCGTATTTGTTTTTCCTACTATGGAAGTCAATGATTACAATCAGCTGTGTGCTTACCATCATTTATTCAAATATCTTCTTTTGTGTTCACCAGAAAAAAATAAATTCATACAGATTTAGTACAAAATTATCATCTTTGGGTGAACTATCCCTTTAAGTGCATTTGTGAATGTTTTAGATGCTGGGTCTTATATAACCCAACTGGGGCCATATCCTTATGTATATGTATATTTAGGTACAGATATGTATACATTTGGCACAAATATGTACCTTTGAGATATTATTTGAAATCTTTAGGTGCAAAGGTGTACTTTTTGAAAGCCCCAGTGACAGCTAGGGATCATTTTTCGACAGCGTAGAAATGGGCTGCGTGGGATGCCAACCATCTTTGGGTGTGTAATTATCGGATCCAATTTTAGCTTTGGATGCATAAAAAATAAACTAAACCGCGTGATACATTGACCAGGAAAAAATCACAATGTATGATTTTTTAACAATTTATTTGTATGATACAGCTGCATAAGTATTTGAACACCTGTCTATCAGCTAGAAATCTGACCCTCAAAGACCTGTTAGTCTGCCTTTAAAATGTCCACCTCCACTCCATTTATTATCCTAAATTAGATGCACCTGTTTGAGATTGTTAGCTGCATAAAGACACCTGTCCACCCCATACAATCAGTAAGAATCCAACTACTAACATGGCCAAGACCAAAGAGCTGTCCAAAGACAATAGAGACAAAATTGTACACCTACACAAGGCTGGAAAGGGCTACGGGGAAAAGCTTGGTGAAAAAAGGCCCACTGTTGGAGCAATCACTGGGACCACCGTTTCCAAGGTTACAGTTGGTAATACATTAAGAGGTCATGGTTTGAAATCATGCATGGGACGTAAGGTTCCCCTGCTTAAACCAGCACATGTCCAGGCCTGTCTTAAGTTTGCCAATGACCATTCCGATGATCCAGAGGAGTCATGGGAGAAAGTCATGTGGTCAGATGAGACCAAAATAGAACTTTTTGGTCATAATTCTTCTAAACATGTTTGGAGGAAGAAGAATGATGAGTATCATCCCAAAAACACCATCCCTACTGTAAAGCATGGGGGTGGATAGCATCATGCTTTTGGGGTGTTTTTCTAAACATGGTGGGAAAGGGCGACTACACTGTATTAAGCAGAGGATGACCGGGGCCATGTATTGCGAGATTTTGGGGAACAACCTCCTTCCCTCAGTTAGAGCATTGAAGATGGGTCAAGGCTGGGTCTTCCAACATGACAATGACCCGAAGCACACAGCCAGGATAACCAAGGAGTGGCTCTGTAAGAAGCATATCAAGGTTCTACCGTGGCCAAGCCAGTCTCCAGACCTAAACCCAATAGAGAATCTTTAAAGGGAGCTCAAACTCTGTGTTTCTCAGCGACAGACCAGAAACCTGACTGATGTAGAGAAGATCTGTGTGTTGAGGAGCGGGCCAAAATCCCTCCTGCAGTGTGTGCAAACCTGGTGAAAAACTACAGGAAACGTTTGGCCTCTGTAATTGCAAACAAAGGCTACTGTACCGAATATTAACATTGACTTTCTCAGGTGTTCAAATACTTATTTGCAGCTGTATCATACAAATAAATAGTTAAATAATCATACATTGTGATTTCTGGATTTTTTTTTAGATTATGTCTCTCACAGTGGACATGCACCTACGATGACAATTTCAGACCCCTCCATGATTTCCAAGTGGGGAACTTGCCAAATAGCACGGTGTTCAAATACTTATTTTCCTCACTGTATATTATATATGTTAGGTCAAAGTAAAAAATATATAAAAGGTAAAAGTTTGGCCCGCATCATAATTACAATTTAAAAAACTGGCCCTCGAAGAAGAGTATCTAAAGACCCCTGGCGTACAGTAAGAAACAAACATAGTTATGCATTACTGTAATTTTAGCAGTAAATCTTTACAAAAAAATTACTGAGAAGATTAAATTGCATCCATGTTAAACTCTGTAAGGCTGTTTGAACAAATGTGTTTGTGGGTGAAGTGAACATGTAACCGTTTCAACCTGGTGTTTCTGAGTCTTGCTTTTTTTGTTCCCGTTTTCTCTTTTCAAAACTTTGGTGTTATTCAACCGAAGCTACTGTCCCGCGCTGCTGTTTAAGCAAGGCTGTTATGAAAAACTTCAACTGGATAAATGTAAATGTTTAATTTATTTATTTTTATTTATAAGTATGTACAGTTTAATTGTCTGTATAATAATCTTGCGCATCAGCAGTGGCACATTTTGAGATATTTTAGCCAGCTGCTTTGTATGCATTTTTTTGATGTGAGGACTTGATTCTGTTACTTTATTTTTAATTTAATCTAAAAAAGTGTTTTCACTTAACTGAAAATATGAGAATGCTGTTGTGCGATTTGGGCTAGATTTTATATAATAAATATTAGTTGTCTTTCTACTTAATAGTTATACTTTAAATGACGCAGAGATAGAGGTCACTTATTTTAACCTAGTTTTGATAATTCACTTGATAATAATGTTTTGTTCTTAGTAGTGATATTGTTAACTAATACTGTGCACTGAAGATACTTGCAGGAACTTTGTATACATAAATATTTTCACCCAATGTCATTTATTTTGTAAGTTATTACATTTGACCAATGTGAAATAGTCTGTAAACAGTCTTATATATTTTATCATCCTCTCTCAGATTGTGTCTGCAGTACAAATGGCTCCGGTTCTTCTTCTGCTGTTTCTCCCTATTGCCCTCTGCTGCGAACAGGCCCCTAGCACCGAATGCGAGAATATGCCTTTCGTACCCGGGCATAATTTGGTGGGAGAGGGCTTTGATATTGTGCGAATGAAGACCACAGGAGCCTTCGTGGTGGACGTGCGCACCTATATGACAGGAGGAGAACATGGCAACTGCACTATGTGTGACAACAAACTGCTCAAAAAGAAGCAAAAGTTGCCGGCATCTGTACTCGACTGGCGCATCAAGGTAAAATGTCGCCGTAGCGTCAGCGCCAGGGTGCACGAAACCGCCAACTCTGTGATTAAAGACACCACCAATTCAGCCAGCATCAGCTGGAAGGTTGGATTGGGTCTGCCAGGCGTGGCAGGCGTGGCCTTAGGTGGCACTCATTCGAAGTCAGCAAGGTTCGCACAGAGCCATGCATCTAAAGACAAGTTCTCCTACACAAGTCACACCTTCTCCTGCAGCTATTACACGTAAGTTTTGGTATACATACGATGCTCAACAAAATTATTAGATCACCTGTCTATCTGTCTTAAAGTTCACCCAGCATCACAAAAAGTGCTTTAAAGGGGACATTTCACAAGAAATCTTTGGTCTTCCCAGAGTACATATGTGAAGTTTTAGCTCAATATACCATATAGTTAATTTATTATAACATGTTTAAATTGCCACTTTTGATTGTGTCCTTTTAAATCCTAATGAGCAGATGAAATGCAAACACTGATCACCATAATGGTAATCATCTGCCGTAGATGGATAGTGCCGATAAATGGGTGATTATCTATAATAAGATCCCCTTCTGACATCACAATGCGAGACAAATTTCAATTACCTATTTTTCATATGCTTACAGAGAATGGTTATCCAAAACTTAGTTACTAGGTTGTTCTTGTTCACATTTTTTAGGTTGATAGAAGCACTGGGGACCCAATTGTAGAAAAAGTCAGATGTCCCCTTTAATTTGGACTCTCTCCATGTGTAATCATATCAAATTAATTTGAGCACATATAACTTCTCTTAGAAGTCAGAAATGAATCCAGCGTAAAACCATGAAAACTTATTTTTCTATTAATGACAGCAAGTACATTAACTGTAATTGGGCATCTGAATAAAACAACAACACTGCAAAAAATGATTTTCAAGAAAAAAAAATCTAAGTAATTTTGTCTTGTTTTTAGTAAAAATATCTAAAAATTCTTAAATTAAGATGCTTTTTCTTGATGAGCAAAACGACCCAAGAAAATAAGTCTAGTTTTTAGACCAATAATATCAAATTTAAGTGATTTTGTGCATAAAAAAGCAAAACAATCTGCCAATGGGGTAAGCAAATTTTTCTTGAATTTGGTGTTTACACTGCAAAAATTATTTTCAAGAAAAGAAATTCTTAGTATTTTTGTCTTGTTTTCCGTAAAAATATCTAAAAATTGTTAAATTAAGATGTTTTTTCTTGACGAACAAAATGACCCAAGAAATTAAGTCTAGTTTTTAGACCAAAAATATCAAATTTAATTGATTTTGTGCATAAAACAAGCAACAAATTCTGCCAATGGGTTGAGAAAAAAATCTTGAACATTTTCTTAAAACTAAATTCAAGAAAAATTAGCTTACCCTTATTGGCAGATTTTTTTTGCTTGTTTTATGCACAAAATCACTTAAATTTGATATTTTGGTCTAAAAACTAGACTTATTTTTTGGGGGAGGGTAGTTTTGCTCATCAAGAAAAAGCATCTTAATTTAACAATTTTTATATATTCAAAATTCATGGATAAAAACAATTATATTTTATAGCAAAAATACTAGCGTGACTAAAGATCTTACACATAATGTTGGATTAACCATTACAAAAAACATACATTATTTGGTAATCCCCGATATACTGTTAGTTTGGGGCAGCTGTGGGACAAACTTTATATTGAGTGGTGGTCAAATAAATTTGTTATGCATTGTATGTGTGTGTATGTGTATGATTTTTCCATTAAAATGGCTGTTGCCCATGATGTATGAATATTTTTTAACAATTGATTAGTGAAAAAGTTCATTTAAATATTTTTGTTAGCAAAATTTAAAACTTTCAGATTTTGTCAATCTGATAGTGGGTAACAGTTTATCTAACATATATTGGGATGGTTTCCTGGACAGGGATTAGACTAGTCCTAGACTAAAATGAATGTAAGAGCTGTCTAAACTTGCTTGCACTGACATATCTTAAAATACATCAGTGCCCTTTGTTTTGCCACAAAATGCACACCAGTAATGTTTTTAGTAAGGTATGTTTGTTAAAACTAGTTATATTTCCTAATTAAACTAAGGCCTAGTCCTGGTTTAAGCTAATCCCTTTCTGGGAAACCACCCCATAGTGTGTTATCTAACTTAAACTGGGATTCTAATGCTTAAAAAACCTAAAGTCAGTTTACCCTATTCACAGAAAGGACCTATCTGTTGGGAAAAGTGGCTAATGTGTACATTTATTCAGTTTCTCACAAAGTCCATATATAATGATGAGTGTTTGCTAATTCATTTCAGATTCCGTCTCCATGCTCGTCCTCCACTAACCAAAGAGTTCAACGGTTCCATCAAAGCCCTTCCTGCTCAATTCAACAGCAAGTCAGAGGCGGCCTACAACCACTTCATCTCCATCTACGGAACGCACTTTCTGCGGAGAGTCAGCCTGGGTGGGAGCGTAAAATCGACTACTGCCGTGAGAACCTGCAAAGTTGCCATGACGGGACTGTCGGTAAACGACGTGAGTAACTGCTTATCGGTAGAGGCGTCTGGGGTTATCAAGGGTGTGCAGTTGAAAGCGCAGACGGAGTTCTGCAAAGCCAAGCAGAAAAAACTAGAGCGAAGCCACAGCTTCAGCGCCTCTTTCTCTGACCGTGTTACTGAAATGACAGGGGGCAATGGTAAGCATCACGATATCCTCTTTACTCCTAACAACAAAAGCGGGTATGGACCATGGCTCGAGTCATTGAAGACGATCCCAGGCGTAGTTTCTTATACGCTTTCTTCACTCCATATGTTGGTGACACACGACCCAGTCAGAAAAGCCAGTTTACAGGCCGCCATTAGTAAATACATAACAAAAAATGCTTTAAATATTGGCTGCTCCTCAAAATGCAAGGTGGGGCATCGTAAGATTAACTGTGCGTGTAAATGCAGCGGTCATCAACGTATTGATAGTGATTGCTGTCCAAGCCAGCCAGGAGTGGCCACTTTGACCGTGGTAGTGATAAGCGGTGCGGGACTGTGGGGAGATTATTTCACCGCAACGGATGGTTATGTAAAAGTGTTTTACGGAAGCCAAGGGGCTACGACACATGTGATTTGGAACAACAACTTTCCTTATTGGAACTATCGTGTGTCCTTTGGAACCGTGGATCTGAGGCAACGAACGTGAGTGTGAAAAAGTGTATCTTTAAATCTTACAATTTGTTAAAGGAACAGTATGTAGGATTGTGGCCAAAACTGGTATTGCAATCACAAAACTTGTGGCTAAAACTGGTACTGCAATCACACAACTTGTGGCCAGTACACAAAATGACAACATAAACATCAGTTGAGGGCTGCAACTCCACTTTTTAAATGACAATATCCTGGCCAGATCACTGTTGTCAGTGATATAAGTATTTGAAATGAAAATGATTTCTTAATGTCTAGTGACATATCTGTCACGGTTGGTCTTACCGGATAATGAAAAATAACAGAAGACGAACCCAAACGCAAGATGTACAAAAATAAACTATTTATTACACTGAAACTGAAAACACCCACGAGGGGGTAAAAACAGAAGGAACAAAACAATGTGATGAAACACAAATAACTGTAACAGATAAACGGAAACCAGAACACTTGGATTTAACAAACATCATACATCAAACAACGCACGCACACCACACAGAGAACACAAGGGCAATATAAAGACACCACATCAATGGGGAACAGGTGAACATAATTAATCACTTAAGACATGATTACATAAGGGAGTAGGGTAAAAGTGACAAGACACTGGGAATACGTGTTACACATACATGATGTGAATACACACGTATTCCCACATAAAACAATGCTGCCCTGGTCCTGCCCTCTGGATAATAACCAAGGTCAGGCAAGACCATGACAGCCACAAAACACTGGGAACACGTGTCACACAGATATGATGTGAACACACGTGTTCCCACGTACACACACTGCTGCCCTGACCTTGCCCACAGAACATAGACCTGATCTATACTAAGGTCTGGCAAGATCACGACAGCAACAAGACACCGGGAACATGTGGCAGCCACACACAGAATGTGATCCCACATGTCCCCACACAGAACATGATACTGCCACGGTCCTGTCAGATGCACTCAGACCTACATCTAGCACGGATGTCTGACAGGACCATGACAGTACCCCCACTTAAAAGACGGATACAAGACGTCACAACAAAAACAAACAAAAACATTAAACACGAGGAACGAACGACTGCACAACAGAAGACAACCACGACAACATTACTACAAACAACAAAGGTAAACAAACATATGTGACAAACGGGTTGGGATGGTGTAACAAAAACAATACATGATGAAGGGGAGGTGGGGAAAAAACAGGGGAAACAAAATGTCCATGGGGAACCTGAGTCTTAAAGTCCTGCGGCTGAGAAGCCGACTGGTGACTTGTCCCCGGCTGCGCCGGCGGGTGACGTGTCCCCGGCTGCGCCGGCGGGTGACGTGTCTCCGGCTGCACCGGCGGATGAAGTGTCTCCGGCTGCACCGGCGGGTGACGTGTCTCCGGCTGCACCGGCGGGTGACGTGTCTCCGGCTGCACCGGCGGGTGACGTGTCTCCGGCTGCACCGGCGGGTGACGTGTCTCCGGCTGCACCGGCGGGTGACGTGTCTCCGGCTGCACCGGCGGGTGACGTGTCTCCGGCTGCACCGGCGGGTGACGTGTCTCCGGCTGCACCGGCGGGTGACGTGTCTCCGGCTGCACCGGCGGGTGACGTGTCTCCGGCTGCACCGGCGGGTGACGTGTCTCCGGCTGCACCGGCGGATGACGTGTCTCCGGCTGCACCGGCGGATGACGTGTCTCCGGCTGCTCCGGCGGGTGACGTGTCCCCGGCTGCGCCGACTGCGAGACTCTCCTTGTCCTCCTCCTCCCTCGTCCGGATACAGGGAGATCAAGGTAGCGACTGGTCGCGGGAGTAGTCCCCAGCGTCGAAGAGACGGAAGTCGACCCTCCCATCCTGACAGCCCCGGTCCCAATACCTCTCGGGCTGGACGGAGCTGCGCGGGCTCCGGCAGGCTCCGCTGGTCTCTCTGGTCGTTGCCGAAGCGCGAGACAGTCCACCAACTCCCAGTAGGGCAGCCCCAACAAACTCCCTCTCTCCTGCACTGGTGGAGGATCCCTCATGCCAGCCACCAGGTAGACGCTGGCCAGATACTCCGGGTAACTCCCCCTACTCTTCTCCACCGCCAAGGCATAGTCTCTGAGGGGGAGTTCCCTCTGTGGTGGGAAGGGGCTACCCCCGGAGAGCGTCTGGTCCGAAATGGAGGACCACCACTCCGGGTCCGATGCACATTGCATCATCGGGTCCGCTGAGTTCAGTTAGGTGCGTGCGTTCTGTCACGGTGTGTAAACACCAAATAATGAAAACAAAAGAGAACCCAAACGCAGACACGAGATACAAAAATATAACTATGATTTATTTAATAATAAACTGAAACACCCACGAGGGGGTAAAACGGAAAGGAACAAAACAATGTGATGAAACACAAATAACTGTAACAGATAAACGGGAACCATAACACTTGGATTTCACAAACACAGCTTCTACAAACAACGCACGCACACCACACAGAGAACACAAGGGCAATATAAAGACACCACATCAATGGGGAACAGGTGAACATAATTAATCACTTAAGACATGATTACATAAGGGAGTAGGGTAAAAGTGACAAGACACTGGGAATACGTGTTACACATACATGATGTGAATACACACGTATTCCCACATAAAACAATGCTGCCCTGGTCCTGCCCTCTGGATAATAACCAAGGTCAGGCAAGACCATGACAGCCACAAAACACTGGGAACACGTGTCACACAGATATGATGTGAACACACGTGTTCCCACGTACACACACTGCTGCCCTGACCTTGCCCACAGAACATAGACCTGATCTATACTAAGGTCTGGCAAGATCACGACAGCAACAAGACACCGGGAACATGTGGCAGCCACACACAGAATGTGATCCCACATGTCCCCACACAGAACATGATACTGCCACGGTCCTGTCAGATGCACTCAGACCTACATCTAGCACGGATGTCTGACAGGACCATGACAATATCAGGGCCATTTTATGATTAATTGATATAACTTTCTTACATACTGTTCCTTTAAGACTGACTTTCTATGTGGTAATATGTTACAATAAGGTTATAATTGCTAACACTAGTAACTGCATTAGCCAACATGAACTAACAATGGAAAATTGTGACCCTGGACCACAAAACCAGTCATGATTTGCACCGATATATTTTTAGCAAATGCCAACAAAACATTGTATAGGTCAAAATTATTGATTTTTTTCATGCCAAAAATCATTAGGATATTAAATAAAGATTTTGTATGTTTCCTACTGTAAATATATAAAAATGTATTTATTATTAGTAGGGCCGGGACTTTAACGCATTAATTAAGATTAATTAATTACACAAAAATAACGCGTTAAACATTTTTAACGCATTTTAATCGCACTTATTTTTGCACCGCGGAACATTTCTCATGAGTTTCGGCGGACCGATTATACTGGAGCACCAACTAGCGTTCATGACTTCACAACAAACCACAGTGAACATGAACCAAGAGGCTGATGAGATCGCTTTGGTTGGCCCCGTGGATGGGAATTTATTTTATAAAAAACGAACGGATGTAAGCGTCAATAAAAGCATGGTTGTGTGTAAGCTATGCAACAAGGAATTCACATATCACCGCAGCACATCGAGCATCTCAATGCAAAACATACAGCAGCTAGCGTGGACATTAGCCCGACTCCGGGCACAACGACTTATTCGGACGGGATTAGTTTTACATAGGGATGTGGGGTGAAGCAAGTTTTTATCAGAGCTTCTCTGTGATTTTAGTCCAGTCCGAATGCTCCATGTCAGTAATCATTACGGACAATGTAAAGATTACGGCGTCTTTTACCTTCTGTAAAAAGGTCCGGAGAAATTACCTCAGGTAATACAAATCCAGTGCGAATAGACCAGCTGTAAATATACACGTAAATCGCGTCATTTCCTTTTAATTTGCGGGTTTCTTTTAAATATAAAAGCGCTTAAAGAAGCATTTACTTGCGTTCTAGACGGAGAAACAAGTCAGTTACAAGTCAGTTTCTGAATAAAACACGACACAAACTTTTTAAAAAAAAAAAGTCAATTTTACTTCTCAGAGGCATGGAACTGTTTATGAAACTGACGTTCTCCCCAAACTGAAATTAAACACAGTGTTTCGCGTTTTCCTTGTCTGTGTCATGTTGTTTGCACATCTGATATCTGGAAGCAAGGTAACGTGCACGTGAAGACGAGAGGTGACGCGCTGCGCCAACGAGTTACCCCTCCCACTTCTGAATGTTTAACAGAGATTTCTAATCCCGTCCGAATTGACCATTAATATTACCGACGTCCTGTAAAATTACATTACGCCATCTACCCCTGTAAAACTAATCCTGTCCCAATAGGGCTCAATAAACAATATTTTGTTGCTTAAGCTTATGTATTCAGTCATTATTCATACTAAAATCCATGTAAAAAATTACTTCTTAATGTTCTCAGGTCAAATATTTATATGCGATTAAAATGCGATTAATTTAGATTAATTAATTACAAAGCCTCTAATTAATTAGATTAATTTTTTTAATCGAGTCCCGGCCCTAATTATTAGTAATATTTATGGCTAAGGGCTTAATTTGGACAACTTTAAAGGTGATTTTTTGCACATTTTGATTTTTTGCACCATCACTTTCCATATTTTCAAATAGCTGTATCTCGGCCAAATATTTTTCTATCCTAACAAACCATACATCAATGGGAAGCTTGTAACTTGGCCCTTGTGACTGGTTTTGTGGTCCACGGTATTTTTCATCTTTGATAATGCTTGGTAATGTCAAGTATACATGCTAGTTTATTGTGCATCAACTAATGTTAACAGTTACAACTTTTGATTTTAAAAATGTATTAGTAAATGCTAAAATTAACATGAACTAAGATTAAAAAAGCTGTGGAAGTATTGTTTATTAATAGTTCATATAAGCTAATGCATTAACTCATGTTAGCAAATGCAACTTTATTCTAAAATGTTGCCTTTGAACCAGAAACTTGTGTATGGGTAAAATAATATTTTTAATTTAAGTGTTTATCCATTATTTCCCATTAAATAAGGGACAAACCAAAAGGGACAAACCCAGCCTTTGGGTTAAATTTGCTAATGTTTATATTTCACCAAGCAGTGGGTTAAAACAACCCACGCAGCATAGGTTAAATTACAAAACAACGGGCTCGGTTCGTCCATTTTTGACTCAAACGCTGGGATGCAAACAACCCAGCATTTTTTGCAAATTGTGCTTAGACACCTTTGAGTGTGGAATGTTGATTCTTTTGTTAAAAACATAGTTTTATTTAATATAATTTCTACCATCATCTTTCAGGCCAATTAAGTTTGAGGTGTGGGACCGTGATAACCGCTGGGATGATGATCACCTGGGAGGAGGTTCTGTTATTCCAACTCGAAGCAACGGTATGCAGAAGCGGATGGGTCTTAAGCATGGCAGTTTTCTGGTCTCCATTAGTGCACATTGTGGCCCGAGACTTGGAGGTGCATTCTGTGAAAAATATACCCCTGCACCAGATGGTGACACTATTCTAACTGATTACAACCCATTGATGCCAGTTTCATTTAATGTATCAAATGGTTTTGCAGGAAAAACATTTCTGTAAAAATAAGGTTTAAAGCGCAAAGATAATCTAAAATGGATTCAGAGCTTAAAAAATAACGTGCCACCTGAATATCTGATCCGAGATTATCGAGTTATTTGATTAATTAAGTCTATTTTTTAATGTTCCTCTAATTAATAATATTTTCTTTATATTTCTGTATACACTCTCAGAAAAAAAAACGAAAGTTGTCCTTGGGACGGTAACTTTTCGAAAAGGTCCTAATAAGTACCATATTTGTACCTTTGAGGTACCAGTATGCACCTTTTAGATGTAAAAGTGCAATTTTTAAAACATACTGCCAGCTGTGACAACATTTCCACCTTGTTTTCTGAGAGTGTGTTTTCTACACAACAGTGGCGGCCGGTGACTTCTTTTTCGAGGGCGCTCGATGCGAAGTTCATCCCAACATGCATGTAGGCCGTCATGTGTGTGGTTCCTTTTTCGAAATATGTGTTCTGCGCATCTAGAGATCCTGTGTGCATCACGTGTTTTGTCAAGGTAAGTGCCTGCAGCAGACGCGTCTAAAGGGTATGAGATAAAAGAGACGGTCGCGTTTACCAGATACTCGCATAATCTCATGCGTAAACAGAGTTTACTGTTTACCCTACTGGGAAATCCGGCTAGGACCAGCATGGGCTGGTGAGCTGGTTTTGGCTGGTCTCCCAGCTTGGTTTTAGCTGGTATTGCTGGTGAAGCAAGCTGGTCTAGCTGTGTTTTGGTCACTTTTTAAGCTGGTCTGGACTTAGCTGGTCATGCTGGAAGACCAGCTGATCCACCAGCTTGACCAGCTTTGCCAGGCTGGGAGAACCAGCTTAGATCAGCTACTGCCACCTTAAACCAGCTAAAACCAGATTCCAGCTTATGCTGGTCTTTGCTGGATTTTTCAGTAGGGTAGAGCGTGTCTTGCGTGTATTTTGTGAACGTGAGCGTCTCTTGACGCCTGTGCAGCAGGCACTTATTTTGACAAAACACGTGATGCACATGGTGCACATATTTTGAATACGCAAGCAACACACATGACACTCCGAACACTTATTTTGAATTAGCACCCCTCGGATGGGCAGTCACGAGCCGCCACTGCTACACAATAGCCATTTTATTAAGATTAAGCAAAAACATAGTTAGATAGATGAAATTCAGAACCTTTAAAAAAGCATTTTGGTTCAAGGCCTTACACTTTGACTGTTTAGAGATATCATTGGTTAAAAATGCAGTTTAAAGCTCTGTAAGTGGCTTTCACATGCTTAAAGTTTAGGAATATAGGAGCACAGTGATTAAGGTTCGAGCTAGATGGGGGGAATAAAGATATTTGATTGGGGTGGAGTTGGCTCAGCATTTATTTTCTTGACAATGTTGGCATCCACACACAGGCATTAATCCACTTTGCATTTTTTAGAGTGCATTTTTGAAATACTCCAAATGCAGTCTGAGTTCAAGTAAACGCATCAGAGCTCAAAAGAGATGAAGAATAATGAGAAACCCACGGTAGATGCATTATGTGTTTCAAAATGAACAGGAAATAAAATGCAATATTGCAAATTATTTAATGCAGTCAAAGCATTAGGGAGAAAAATGGCAGAAAGAGCAAAGAAATTTGTAAACGAAAATGGTCATAGAAAAAAAAGAGACTGATCGGAAACTGTCTGAATTCTTAACAAATATATAATTTTTTGGTAACACTTTACAATAAGATTGTATTCATTACCTTAAGACATGTATTAGCTAACATGAACTAATAATGAACTTCTACAGCATATATTAATCTTAGTTCATGTTATTTTCAGCATTTACACTGTAAAAAAGTAGAATTTAAAGGACACTCCACTTTTTTTTAATATGCCGATATAGCTAGAAACTATAACATATAACATGGCTGCAGGAGGCTGCAGGAGAATGAGAGTATAGTTTCTAGCCATATCGGCTAGAAAATCACAACTTTTAATTTTCTGTCGGTCTTAGTACACGATGTAACTACAGAAGAGTCAAGTTTTATATAGGAAAAATATCCAAACTCTTTGGTTATTTTTTAGCACGATGCTAATGGTCTAATCAGATTCAATGGATTATGCTAAGCTATGCTAAAAGTGGTAGTGCCAGACCTGGAGATCAGCTGAATGGATTCCAAAACGGTAAAAATCAAATGTTTAACTCTAGGGGAGCTGGAAAATTAGCATATTTTCCCAAAAAGTGGAGTGTCCCTTTAAGTTAAAAAAAGCTGATTTTAGATGTTACCAGTTAAAGAAATTTTTTACGTTTTTTAAGTAATATATTACTAATATATTATTAAAATGGGGGCCCCCAAGATTGTGCTGGGTGGCAGTTTTATGTCAGTTTATAAAATACATTAATTTATCATGAATTCTGTGTAATTAAACCTCGGAAAAATAAGGCATTGAATTGTATATTTTAATAAGTTTTGTTTAATTCAAATTTGATGTTTTACAATGTTCATGAAGGGCCACAGTACAAGGGGGGGACATGCCGAAAAAGTTTGAGAACCACTGAGCTTATGCATTACTAATGTTAACAAAAACAAACTTATTGTAAAATATTACCAATATTTCTGTGTAGCTTATAGTTAACCCTAAGTTCCTAATATGAATGTTTTTGTTGTTTAAATGTACTATTTGGACTAATATAGCTTTAAGGAAATATATGGTATTTACAAAAACTACATATAAAAGTCTACATATAAATATGTTTATTTTTGTGTTGTTTGAAATTGCTAGTTTTATGGAAAATAGTGATGTATAAAGGGCTGCATGTAAAAATGATTAACATTCAGAACGGCACCTGTTACCCATCTTTTTTTTAAAGTGTTTCTAGTTTTAATTTGATCATTCGTTGTACTTTGTTATGTGTAAGTAAACTCAAAGTGTAACAAACCTTGATATTTGTATCTTTAACATTACATTACAGAGATGCTCTATGTTTTTAACACAAATATACTAAATATGTAAATTCATTCGAGTCAAAAAACAAGGTTGTTCTGTGAGCCACATGGCGCCACCTGGAGGATAAAAAACTGCATCACTCAGGAAGTGTCTCCTTAAAGCTTTCCATTCTTTACAGATCAATGATTTAGGCCCAACGTCCCTAAAGCTGATTTGATAAAATGGGTTTAAATAAAAGGAGACAAAAAGGTCTGAATTAAACTGAATTAGTGATTTCAAATCCATAGCCTATGTATTATAGGGTTTATAAATTCAAACATTCATGATCAATGTCCAAAGCAACTACACATATGTGCCACTGTACCAAATATTAAAAAGGTGTTATTATAGTAAAAAGTGTAGTAACCATATTTTGGCATTGATTGCCATTTGAATTACCATAATTTTACCACAAATATCGTGGTTTAGTTTAGTGTAAAGAGATCATAGCATCATTTCTTCTGTTAAACTATGGTTACTGTAGTAAAAGCATGGTTAATTTAGTAAGGATATTTTTTACTTTAATCTCTTATGGTGCAAAGACTCAAGAACAGGTTTGATTCCTTTAAAACTATCACTAATAAAAGGTCTATAATATTTTATGTGCAAATATTTATTCATCTATACATCATCTCCCTTTTCAAGAAAAAACAGGTTCGTATTCCTGGCAGTGAGAATATTTTCATACCAAAAGCTGCCTTTATAAATTCTACAGGTTAGCACATTGTTCCTCAATGCGACATACCCATTTTCCGCATCAGATAAAATACACGCGCGTCGATCCTTTCGTCACGCCTGCGGTTCGTGCAAGGCGGTGGAAAAACCAAAAATCCGCCCCTGCCCTTTAATATTCCGCGTCAAGCAAACTACAGTTCCCTAGTTATCATGGGAAGCGCGGGGCAGTGCGCGCTGCGGAGACGCGCGCTACAGAAAGCGAGAGGAATGGGGGAGGGGGCGGCAGGTGATGTGAAAGGGACGGCGAGGACCGGGCGGCGCATGCGCAGACGCGCTCCATCCTCTGCATCGCTCCCCTCCCCCCACCTCTTTTTTTGCAGCATCAGTACCGCGTTCGGAATCGCATTCGTGTGCTGGAGTCAGAGCGCGCTGCGGGGCATCACTGCACCGCCACGGAGGACGCACCATCACTGAACCAGGAACAGGGAGAAGGAGAGAAAAAGGCGTGAAACAGCGCAGAGGGGGAAACCAGGGCGCTCGGTTTTTTCTCAACATCACCCAAATCTGTGGAAAACTACAGGAGCCAGACGCTTGATATAATAAAGACACAAACGCAGCGGAAATCTCAAGCGACGTTTTTGGCCAGCACGGCGGGGAAAAATGAAGGATCGCACGCAAGAACTACGAAGTGCTAAGTCATTTTCTCGCGTTTCCTCCATCATGATGCCCTTATCGCTCATCTCCTCCCTTATTCTCCGTCTCCGCAACCGGGCGTCAGCAGATGACTGCTGCTCGCTCACGGTTGAGCGTTTATGGGCATGCTACGAGTTTCAATATTTTTACCGAATATCTCCTTTTTCCCTTTCATTTTATACGATGACCACAATTGCCAATGTATCCGCGTAACACATATGTTCTGGTTTGATATAGATGCTCACACCCGGTCCATGTGTGATGGACGGCGTATTGATTTATCGATCAAATCGGGTTATATGGCGTAATTCGAGCACCCCCCACCCCACACACACATTAGCATGCATTGAAACGGACTACCTTTGATACATGTCGCCCAGGAGTGTGATCTAGGAACTGATGCGGACAGTTTAGCTTTATCCTTAACACCGATACGTACCATCTCAATATGCAATTCAATGATCACCGCATGATTAATTATTAATGCATATTTTTTGCAAAACGAAAATGAAATCATTTGGATTTGGCTGTCTGCTCTTACTTCTATCACACACTGGAAAGGGCTCTGCACCAGGGAATTTTATGAGTACCCATATACTACATCTCCATCCTCTATCCTGAATACATGTAGACGCATTGGAATTATTAAGTGGGATGTGCGACTATTGCAGCAAGCATTGTTTCATTCTTTGCCGCTATATTAAATATAAAAGGCGTTTATAGGTGTAATATTGTCGCATGCATCGTCCGATGGGGCTAAATGAATACAACATGGCCGCCAAAGTATTTCTATTTGTGGTCGAGACGGTCTGCGATCATTTTATTTTTATATTCCCAGTAAAGGTGGGCCTTCTGGCTTCAATGCGTCGCCCAGCCTCCATGCATTTTCCGTCGCCGGAGATCAATGAAATATCTTAAAGGAAACGCCTGAACCCAGTGCACTGCACTTAGTGTGTGTGCGCTTGCGAGGGAGCGGGGGAGACTATATAGACACGTATATTAACATGTTCGTACCGGATTGTAAAGTTGCCCACGTTTCTATAAAGACATGCACCCCGGTGACACTGGAGTGAGAGCTGGGTGAGCATTAGGTGAGCCACTTGCAAGTCAATCTGAATGAGTCCGTGCCCTCCCTTATTCTCTCCGGAGACCACTGCAGACCAGGAGCATCTGATAACAACCCTTTCTTATCAGACGTAGCATAGTAATCTACAGATAATTGGATTGACTGATTTCGCAATTATAACTGATGCGCGCATGCATTCCCCAAAAGACACGCGCATCAGACTCCGGCGTCTCCACGCTACTTTTTAACATATACGTTATTAGTCTTGCTCGTGAAACGTGTTAATAGCTCAACGCGGAGATGATATGGCAGTAATCACATTTTATGTAATCGTCAGCATCACAGTGACGTAGTGGTCGCGCGGTGAGGGAAATGTATGGGTAAACTGTGGGCGTGCGCAGGGCGCGCGTGTCTGTGCATAGCGGAGACAATCAAGGATAAATCACAGATTTCACTGACCTTGCCCTTTTCAGTTTTGGCTTGCATCTGTGACTGTATCTGTCGTCTTCGGGGCTAAAGAGGGAAAGATTTTATTTTACATGATTAAGTGATGTTGAGTGAGATAATTGTGGCCTACAGTATTTCTCTCGTTATGAGTTGGAGATACATTATTTTCATGGTGGCCATCCGGTTCAACCCTTGACTTCACAATATATTGATTGCTTTTATAGCACTTCCTTAGTAGCTTTCTATACATCATGAATGTATAATGAATTACAATCTAAATGATCTGGTTTTATTTAAACCAACTGGATTTTTAATGTGACTAATTCATAAGATTGCACAAAACACATATGCACTACAGAAACTTATATGCACAGGTTTTATGAATGTTAAAGATTTTTTATGGAAGCTAACCATATTTAAACAGGGTAGTTTATAGTTTATATAGTGTAGGTAAGTAATTTCATATGACTGCACTTATATTCTGTTATGAGCCCGTATAGATTTCTCACAGCAGCTATCAGTGATACGCTGTACTTAAGATTGTGAACTATATATTACATTTAAGAGATTAAATAACACGGACAAGAGCTCAGATTGATCATTCTCTATCCTCATGATCCTGTATAGTCAGAAATAAGGAAGTATTTTCACAATGGGCAGTCTTTACAAAAGCAGACACAGATTATGTCAGCTTTGGCAATAGATTTGCTCAAAAAGCATGACATTTAAACAATAGTGTTTTAAATAAACTCCTGATGCTAAACATGCACAATGTATTGATGTACTCGACTGTGCTGTCCTTGAGAGAGAGACAAGGTTGAACATCTCTGTCTCTCTTACTCTTTTTATCCCTCTTAGGAAACACGCTTTAGGTGCTAAGACACATTTAACTCTTATTATAAAAAAGTTTATTGCATATTATTTCAAAAGGGTGTTTCCTGATAAAACCTGCCTGGATGTTGTTGCTTGCTTGTCAGATTAACGTTAAATTGAAGTGAACTGGGTTGATTTATTTATATGTAGTCAGTTTACTGTTAAAATCTTTCTCAAATCAACTGTAATAAGAGCACTGTATCAAACATGATACGGATGCTGTAGGCCACTTGAAAGAAACTTGGTTTGATTGGTTGAGTGCATTAAAATTAAACAAACAAGCAAGTGAAATAACACATGCAAATGAGTAAGTACCAATAAATGAGTATATTTGTGCTCGCAGTTACCGACTGTTGCAGACTGAGGAATTTGATAAGAAGATGGCATAAAGAATGAGTTTCATTAACTTGATACGTGCTGCATCTTTCGAAGAGAAGGCCACATAGCCTCATACATTATAAATGTGTTTTTAAACGTGCATTATTTGATACATCACTGCTGTCAACATTATGATATGTGAATCGCTTTAATAATTATGATATCTTAAGAAAACTGCAGGTTGGCATCCTAAGATTTTACATACTACAAGCACCAGGAAGTCATAAATCCGTAATGTCACTCACAATATCTCGCCCGGTTTTGTCCAGAAAAGCAATAGGTCAGACACATTGTGCTAATTATTGATGATAATTGAGTGCTAATGGAACCCATACACAATGCATTTTAGCCACTTCAAAAATGCTCACGGCCTTTAAGGGACCTCTAAACTGGAAAAGGCTACAGATTAAGTTCTTTGTCTATATGACTAGTTTTAGCATTATGGATGCGACATTTGCAGTCAAAACATGAAATATAATTTCTCAGAGAATGCATTTATTACTGAACCATCTGTTTTTTTCCTAAGTCCTTGATGATAGATTCCAGACATCAGAAAAGTATCAGTCTCATGGTTTCAATTTTGGAAGTTTTTGGGAGACACCATCCTTTTTAGGAATTGTATAAATTGAAATGCACAAACCAGAAGTAATAATACCCAACAAATAGAGAAAGGATCGTTCTTCAAAAAACATTTATTTTTTTATTTATTTAATAAAAAATCTATTAGGAAGAAACAACACTATAAATGTACTACCCAGTCTCACAAAATGATGTACCTATAGTCATGTAATTTTTTGAATCTTTTTCGTGATACTGTTTCCGCGTTTTTTTGTGTTCGTATCACAAATTTTTGATTATGTGTCATTGTCACGTATTGGTTACTCAACTGCCTTTTCCTATTTTTAAACCATTTTCACTTCGGTTTAGGTGTAGGTTTGGTGTTTGCATTAGGATGTCACTTTAAGTATTGGTTTATACCATTTTTTTATATTTATTTTTTATATTTTCTACATTTTAAAACATTGTCGCCTGGCGTTATAGGGTTAGAGTTGGGTTGGGGTAAGAATGTCATTTAAAGGAATAGTCAATTTTCTTAAAAGAAAAATCCAGATAATTTACTCACCACCATGTCATCCAAAATGTTGATGTCTTTCTTTGTTCAGTCGAGAAGAAATTACTGTTTTTGAGGAAAACATTCCAGGATTTTTCTCATTTTGATGGACTTTAATAGACACCGACACTTAACACTTAACTCAACGCGTAACAGTTTTTTTCAACGGAGTTACAAAGGACTATAAATGATCCCAAATGAGGAATAAGGGTCTTATCTAGCAAAACGATTGTCATTTTTGACAATAAAAATAACAAATATACACTTTTAAAGCACAACTTCTCGCCTAGATCCGGTCCAGTGCGACCTAACGTAAATGCGTAGTGACGTAGGGAGGTCACGTGTTACATATATAAAACGCACATTTGCGGACCATTGTAAACAATAAACTGACACAAAGACATTAATTAGTATCAGTTGACATACAACAACGTAGGAAAGGTCCTCTTTCAACACATTTGTAAACACTGGGGCGGAGTTTCCCGTTCGTCCTCTGTGACCTCTTGGCGTCATGACGTATTGCTTGGGGTCGCGCTGGCGCATCACGACCGGATCTGGACGAGAAGTTGTGCTTTGGGGGTGTATATTTGTTGTTTTTGTTGTCAAGAATGACAGTCGTTTTGCTGGGTGGGACCCTTGTGCCTCGTTTGGGATTGTTTATAGTCCTTTGAAACATTGTTGAAAAAAAACTGTTAAGTGTTGAATTAAGTATTAATTGTTGGTGTCTATTAAAGTCCATTAAAATAAGAAAAATCCTGCAATGTTTTCCTCAAAAAACATAATTTCTTCTCGACTGAACAAAGAAAGACATCAACATTTTGGATGACGTGGTGGTGAGTAAATTATCTGGATTTTTCTTTTAAGAAAATTGAATATCCTTTAAGGTAAATCTAACTCTGAACCGAAGCGAAAATGGTAAGAAAATAGGACAAAACAGTTGAGTAACCAATACATGACGCATAAACAGAAATTCGTGATACGATCACAAAAAAATGTGGAAATTCGTGACAGTATCACGAAAAAGAATAAAAAAATTACGTGACTGTAGGTACGTAATTTCGTGTGACTGGGCTGAAATGTAACACTTCTCCGTTACAGAATTGACAATTATGAAATGTGCACTTACTAAACTATGGAAAATAAAAAAAATCCTTTAAAAACATTAACAGAGACTTTGCATAGGTGTTTAAACGCACCAATTATTTACATCTGAGTTATCACTGTGGTTAAAAACTTAACTTTTCATGATAAGGTTGACATTTGGAATTGCTCATATATAATAGATTTTTTACAATATATTTAAAAGACAGGTATATACTCGATTCAAATTTGTAGATATTTAAAATAGTGAGGGATTAATTCTCTGCACAGATGGAACATAAGCAGGGGACAAACCCCCAGTAGCCTTTGGGACGTGCCGCAAAAGTATCTGAACGATAAGAGCAGCTGACTGCAGCGAGAGCTCAGCTCACGGGGAAAGTGAACGCAGTGGGTGTTTGTCAGCCTACGGGTCGGGTACAGGTAGATAATAAATAGAGGATGGAGAGGAGGAGAGGACTGTATGTACCATCATATGGCCATATGCAACTTGGAGGTCATAGCAGGTCATGGAAAACAAGAACACCAGACAGAGTCAGTGGTGACTAATAAAAAACACTTCAGGTACAGCGAGAGCTTGATTTTAGATCTCATAGCGTAAGATGTGGCGACAACAGCGAACCACTCCAGCCAGTCACGGATCGGTGCAGGAAGCTGGAAAGGAGGAGGGTCAAACAGGTTCAAATGAATGAAGACGCTGTGCTAGCAGATGGAGTTTGAATCGTAAAGCCATTTTGTTGGGAGGTAAATGACGGCTTAGGGATTCGGTTGTGGGGTTATTGCTGTAAATTAATGGAAGGTAGATTTGCTGACATGCAAAAATTGGGTAAAACGGCTTTCTAATACTATAAAATGAATTTCGTGTGCTGATGCTTTACAGTTGGGTCGGTAGCATAAACTGATTTCGTTGGTTCTTTGGGCATATACAGTAGATGCTGAGCGGTATGTAGTGTAGTGTGAATGGATACCCAAGAAAAAAATGAAAATTCTTTTTTAGGATTTCGAGTTTAATGTGGTTGTAACTTAGTAATAGTTAGGCTACTGCTAACACAATTTTCTAAAAAGATTTTTATTAGACTCTATAATAAACAGACATCAAACTGGTTTGTTTCATTATGAAGTTTGGACATGCAACATAATTGCACACTTCTTCTACCTTTTACGTCAGTATTTAAAGCATCACTATGAATGGACGTTCAAAACTAGCCCAAAAGCACCCCAATGACTATTCACAGCCCAAATACCAATAAATAAGCAACAAAATCATTTATCTTTAACCTGCAAAAAAAAAACAACTGGTGGAAACAGTTTAAAGGTGCAGTGTGTAAATTTTAGCGGCATCTAGTGGTGAGGTTGCGAATTGCAACCAATGGCTCAGTTCACTGCTCACCCCTCGCTTTTGAAATGCATAGAGAATCTACGGTAGCCGCCACCAGACAAACATGTCATCTTCGGAGACAACTTAGTAAAAAAAATTGGTCCGTTAAGGGCTTCTGTGGCACAAAATGGCGACTTCCATGTAAGGGGACCCTCGGTGTATGTAGATAAAAACGTCTTATTCTAAGGCAATAAAAACATAAAGGTTCATTATGTAAGATCTTTATACACCCCTGATAATATAGTTTTGTATATTATTTTGCATTTCTGTCAAGAGATCCTTCTAAAAATTACACACTGCACCTTTAAACAGTGGCCCAAATCTAAACTCGAAAAAAGCAGAGGACTTGTTCAACGCTATGGTGCGGACAGCATCTCTCGTTGAGTTCACGCTTTATCTCTGGATTAAAGTCAAAACTGAGTTGGAGAAAGTTGTTCTTAAGAAATTTTCAGATATAGATGAAACACACTTTTCAAAAGGCACAACGCTATTTTATTACTTTAAGTACCCTAATGTTCTGCGCATGTGCACAAGGTATTTTTTGCATCCGATTTAGAAAATACTACGATTCACACGTCTACATGCGTACTTTTCTCCTGCGGATTGGATCACAGATCGGAGTACACCACGATCCAATCCAATACGATCCAAATTTGCATCCGATCGTCTATTGATTAAGGTGTTTACATGAAGACTTTTCAATACGTTTGAGCCATAAATACGATTACAAACGGATTGCATGTAAACATACCTAGTATCTCAAGTGACCAAAAAGCCATGGGATTTGACACGTTTTTGGATCTCTGAGCTGCACAGCGCCTCCTTTAGGATGTCATGTTTTATCAGCATTGAAAATAGCAACATTAGGCTTTGGTTTTAGTTCAGTTGGGCATATGGTGAGTGGGAGTGAGCTATGTAATGGTTGTTTTTGTATGACTTTATTATTGTAATTTGTGCCATGAAATGAGTTTGAATGTTTGTAGGTACTGCCTCATATCTGGTTATATAAATGTCCTCAGTGATCTTGCAACGCAATAACAATTAAACCTCAAGTGTAGAAATGAAAATCATAAGGAATTTAATGTTTCTGGATTTGATTGTGACTCTACTTAATGAATCCATTTATTAACAGTACTTTTAGTATCTGAACTATAATACTTTTTGGTCAAATATTTGTATATGCCTTTCTGAATGTAATGTAACTTCACATTTGAAACCAGTTGGTGATTACAGTGATTGAGTCTGAAGTTCACACAGCACAGTAACAGTTTGTTGCTTCATTCTGAGTCGGACATGATGAATGTAATGGCTCGCGGTTCAGTGAACAATTCGCTCCGCCCGATTCAGTCAGTGAGTGACTCATTCACTGATTCAAATCCATATTCACAAAACTGTTTTAATTTTTTTATTTTAACAGTTGACTGTTAACTGTAATTTGACTGTTAACCCAGTAATTTAGTGTTGGTAAACCATTCTTTGCAAGCATGTGAAAAAAATAGGTAAATTAAAATGTGGCTCCCCTTGTGATGTCAGAAGGGGATAATACCACCCCTTAATCTGCACTATCCAACCCAGGCACTGCAATTTAGTGCAGAGATCAGCTCATTTGCATTTTTGAAGGCACACCCCAAAAACAGCACATTTTTGCTCACTTTTTAGATGTTATAATAAATTATCTATATGGCATTTTGAGCTAGAACTTCACATACGTAATCTTTAAAAAGTCTTGTGAAAATGTTAAAATTCACCAACCAATGGGTTAAAACAACCCAGCACAGGATAAATGGCCACCCCTTGGGTTAAATTCGTCCCTATTTGACCCAGTGCTGGGTTGATAATAACCCAGTAATATTTAGAGAGTAGGTACTAATTTTAAATGTAAATATTAAAAATTACATTTAATGATGTCATTTGATCAGAACACTGTTAAATGTTATTGGATAATTTTATATGATTTTGTGTATTGTTTCTATAGTTATATATAAGAACGCTATATATTCTAAAAAACGCTGGGTTATTTTTAAGCGTTGGGTCAAAAAGGGACGAGGCCAGAAATTGGGTTAAATAAACCCACAAAAAATTTATGTTTGACCCAACAATGCGTTAAAACAACCCAGCATTTTGGTTTGAAACAACCCAGCATACGTTGACTCAGGCTGGGTTTTTCCCTTTTGACCCAACGCTGGGTTGAAAATATCCCAGTATTTTTAGAGTATAGTTTCTTATTGAGAGCTGTTGAAGCATTTCCATAATGCAGATAGAAATGTTGGTCCATAAAGGAACTCACCATAAAACGTGAATTTAATCACTGAATCAACTTGACAACCTTAGCTGACATCAACAAAAGTCATTTGAAGGATTAAATCAAGTATAAATACAGTAGATCCTTTAAGTCACAATTCCAGGTTAATCTGCACGCATGTGGTTTGGTGACCTTTGGAGTAGTTGGGGTTTTTGGGGGAAAGAGTTTTCCAGGCTTTGCAATTACAGAGGAATTGATAAGTGGGGAAATCTGTCAATAACGTCATTAGTATTGATCCATTCTTTCATTGATCCACTGATCCATCTGACCTGTCCTTTTCATTTTCAAACGATTGTCACCAATTAAAATGTATTAGTTAGAAATATTGACTGCATTGAAGATGAATATATGAAAATGTTTGTAGCATCTTCTACTAAACTTTCACTCAAATCTTGATTTGGTCCAACATGCCCAGATTACAGTTAGTTACTGTAAACTCTTATGCTTGTATGTCATATGTCTATGATACTTTATCAACAATGAAAATTTGTTGTATCAGACATCTAAAATCAGACAGGTTCGATTGAGGCTGTTAATTACAGGACGGGCTGTAAGAATGAATCACACGTTTCCTTTTCAGACCAGCATTGATTTAATTGCATTCAGTCCTGCCCACAAAACACAACCCTGAGGGCTATTTTATTAGATCTGCAAGATTTGATATGATTTAAAAGTTACGGGAGGATTTCTTCTGTAAATTGACTGCAGACTGTGGATGAGTCAGCGTGTTTGTTGTTTATTCTCTGGTGGTTTGCTGTCACTGGACGCAGACAGTTTTTTTCGAAGCAGAGTCATTACTAGGTAATGTGAAAACCAGCAACTATTGCGATGAGGGAAAAAGATAGCAGTTTTAAGAATGGTGTGAGGTTGAGATGTCAGCCTCAGTCTCGTAGCAAAATATTTAATAAATAAAATGCCAAAATTGTCCTACGTGGTCAAACAGAAGTTCCAAACACTATCACTGGTTTTAGATTACAGGAGTAATATTGGTTGCATATCAAGTGTGTGTATTGTGTATTTCATTATCAAAATATCATATAATCCTGTTCTGTTTTACACTGGGGATAAGCTTTCCATATTTTTTTCTTCCTGTCTTGTTGCAAGCACAGTAGTTTAAATAGTAGATTTGTAAGACTATATGTCGTCCTTGTGTTTAACGAAAGCTATTAGGTTTACAATTTATGTGCTTTTAATCACTGTATTACGCTATAACGTTTAACGCCAAAAGTTGTTAAATAAGTCGCTATGAAATAGAAGTAGTGATTGTCTTATTTTCCCCGCAGTGACGTATATTCGAGTGAAACGGCTTGTAAAATGTAAAAAAGTAGGGCTGGACTTGAATTCGTCCATCGAGAATTGATTTGATCGTTTGAAGTTGGGTCATGATGCTTTTTGCTAATCCCTGTATTTTTTTTACGGACCCCACCCACCTGCCATACCACATGACCGGAAGTAAAGAGAGATCATTTCACGGATTTAAAAAAAAACCAAGAAGCTCACAGAAAAGTAATTTGTAAAAATACCACAATATTCCAAAACAAATTACAGTTATTCATTTCAATTTCATTGCGACAAATTATCTGCGTGCCATTTTGTACACGCTGGTCAACTGACTGCTCCGACTTGCCGTAGGGTTTGCAAACCCAGAAGAGGAGGGACTATGCAGATGAGCAAAAAAAAGTTTGTATTTTAAGTGATGTTTACTTAATGTCGATTTGCATGTGGTGTTATTTGAACGTGTTGTCGTTATAAAAACAGCGTTTTAACGTTAATACAGTGATTAAAGGTCACATTCTTTCTGATCCCATTTTTTAAACCCTACTTAGTGTGTAATGTTGCTATAATAGCATAAATAATACCTGTAAAATGCTCAAAGTTCACTGCTAGGCGATATATTTTCTTTAACAGAATTCGCCTTTCAAAGCCTACAGCGAACGGCCGGTTTAGACTAAAGCCCTCTACTTCCTGCTTTAATGACGTCAGTAGAAATGTTTTTTGACTAAACCCACAGGAATATGTCAGTCGCTAGCTTAGCTAACGGCAAGCTAAGCTGCTATCGAATCACAACACAATATACAAACTACACAATCAGAACTCGATACGTATTTCTGAAGGAGGGACTTCTTTAAACAAGGAAGACAGCAGCCTGTTTTGAGGTAAATTGTGTAAAAAAAATACCGTGTTTTTTACACGTGAAACATGAACACATGTTATATTGCGCAATGTAAACACAATCAAAACATTAAAAAAAGTTTAAAAGCACGCAAAATGTGAACCTAACAGCTTTCGATATGTCTCATTGCAAACTTTCAATTACTTAAAGGCTTTATCTTACATCCGGCGCAATGCGACACCATGCGCGACGCAATTGTTATTTGCTAGTTTCAGCTCGACGCAGTTATAATTTTTACGTGACACCCTCATCTGTGACCTTTTATTAGACTCAGTCATATAACATCTAGCTCAATTGATTTTTGACCGCATTCTCGTTTTAGAGCTTCCCCGTATTAACATATATATAGTTTCAGTTCTTTGACAGAAGACTTTAATAGCTTGTTCAGTGTCTCTTTGGTCTGTTGTTATTAGCCTCGGTTTATGGCACAATTGAACTGGGGATAACCCCGTCCCTTGGGTGAAAAGGAAACCGCATTGTGTACTTCTAAAAAGACAACACAAAGCCCAGAAAATACACACACTAATGCATCATGCAGTATTCTCTATTACAGGCTCTATTATCCAACATACGTTTTCCTTTCATAGCTACATCTTTCCGCCATAAAGCGCTTTACTCCAGCAACATGCACCTAAACTCTATCCCAGAATACACCACTCTGTTGAAAAAATCCAAGGGTTAGAACGAGAGGGAATGTGATTTACGTCCACTTCGGAAATATAATCACATTTCCCACCATTTCTCGCCGTTTCGTATGTTTGTCAACAGCACCTAATGCAGTATTACGAGGGTAAAGGAGGTTACTCTCTAATAGCATAACCGAAGGTTTGAGAGTTTGATGGCCATCCTCAGCACAGATGGGCCGTCGGCAGGGATGCAGAATTCTGACATTGTCGCATTACTCCCGCACCTGGTTTTCCAAAGCATTATTCCAATGCTGGCATGGATCTGGTATACTTTTAGGAGACCCTGTATCCATGGTCAAAGGTCTTTCTAAATCTCCTTTTTGATGACAACTTATTCCAAATCATTCCGGCTTTTCCTCCCCCCACCACTCCCTCTCTCCCTGTGGAGGTCTCTCGCTCTCTCCCCATCCCCCTCTTATTGCACTTTCCTGACCCTCCCCCCTACAGCTGCACTCCTCTCTTCCTCTCGTTTCTCATTGCCACACGCTCATGCATGCTCGCTTTTGCTTCCTAAGCATCCTCACTATCGCCGCATCCCTTCCAAGGGCTTTTCTTCCCATTGCACTGTGGATGAATGAATCAAATTATGAAAAAAATCGATGGAAAACCCCACTTGAGCAATTCAGTACCATCTTACTTATGAATGCAAATGGAAGAAAATATGGCAATGTTTCAAGAAGTCAAATTTAATTAGAGAAACTTTCATATTTCAAAATAAATATAGAGGTATTGAAGCTTTTTTGGGAGTGTGAAGTTCTTTTTTATATTATTTCTCCAAATATAATACCTTATTTTCCAAAAAATAAAAAACGACTACAGAAGATATAGATGCAGAGACTCTCATGCTCGCATGTGTGTTTGTATTCCAATCACTGTGTGGGTACAACAACGCCTGCAGTATAATATGAGGACAGTGTTATTGCAAGCACAATGTCACGTCCCCTCGGCTGCACCACCCACCAATCTGTAAAGCTGCTTTAAAACATCGCACATTTGGAAAAGCGCTAGAAACAAAACTCTACTGGACGACAACGACAAAATGGCTTCCTGGATACGGTACATTTAGTTTGAAAACAGATGAGTAAGATCCAGATTGAAATTTTTCATTCGGTTGCAACATTTCTTTCGTTATTGGAAATTGTGCGCAGGGTGAGTTGTAAATTCTGGGTCACTAAATCTCGCGAGTGGCGTAATAGACTCGGACTACCAGGATTGGCTCGATACAAGATGATAGCAGTGCCAACAAACTTCATCTTATCTTGATAGCATAAAGGGAGTCCTTCAATAATTTAAAGGTTAAGAACGGAGTCCAGCTCTGTTTATTCTGATTTATACCAAGCTGTGCATACAGGAAACATTACTGACTTTCTATATAGTAGGCAAGACAATTACCTGAGCCAGTTATACCTCTTGAGATTCTTGGTGAAATAGGGCAACAGGATGCCCTATTGGGATTTTTCACAGTCTGATTCTGAAATCATAGTACTACAATTATAGTACACACAATGAGGGAAATGAAATGGTGATTTGTCGTTTGACAAAAAATGAAAGCTTTGAAAGGTTTGCCACACCAATATACATATAGCCCTGTTGAAAGGCATGGATTTTTAATACTGGTTTTCTGGATTGTTAAATAGCTTAACCAGTAAGACCATGCCGGTAAACAAACATTAAACCAGCATTAAAATTCATGATAATACAAGATTATATTTTTATCAGTGTGGATTCATTACGGCATTGTGATTCTCAAGTATCTTTAATGCACAACTTTGGATTTTGGATGGATTTTATTACTTTCTAGATTTTTTACTGAAAGGTGAAAAGTTGGCCTCCATTTATGTCAACCATAGTGAAATTCAACATGTAAGTTTGTATGAAATTGTTCTCATTGGATAATGGTTTAAACTGTGACCTACACTTCCCAAGTTTCTTTTATTGTGTATCAAGTAATAATTTCTTATAGCCCATATATTTTGTTGTTGACATAAAAGGCTTCACGTCCAGTCAAACACAAAGGTGTAAAAGTTATCTTGGTAAAAGCAACCTCACCCAAAATAGATGGATTCCAGCATGGACAGATTGTATAATTGCCCTCAAATAAAATTATTCAAGGTAACCAAAAATATGACCCAGATCAAATTAAATATGGGTTTGTGTGTATACTGTTCTTTATGCATTACACGATTGTCCAATTTAGTTCATAATGGTGGATCTTTGCAATTAATTTCAATCAATTAATTTCCTTTTTGGAAGGATTTTTTAATTTTAGACATTTTTGTTACTTTGTAAAAAATAGTTTGTTGCCTTAAATATTTTGTTGAATCAACTCGGATTTACAAGTCATTTCAACTTACTATTATTACTATTATTTATCTTGACCAGACATGAGTTGCTATAACTACAGGTGAGTTGTTATAACTTATAAAATTAAGTAGGGCTGGGCAAAAAAATAGATTTTTCGATTAATCAGGTTTTTTTTTACGTGGTCGATTCAAAATCGATTCTCAAAGAGCAGAATCGATTTTTTTCTTTCATATTTATTTCCGCAAACATTGAACGTAAGATAAACGTTAATCTAATTACTACACTGTAAAAAATTTTGCAGCTGGTTGCCAGTAACTTACTGTAGAAGATAAAGTCTAAAAATGTTTCATGTTCATTTAACTTTGAACAAAATGTTGCCAGTAAATAACATAAATGTAAAATCTACAGTAAGTTACTGGCAGCTAGTTGCCAGTAATACCCAGTAATACTGTAATTTCTACAGAAACGTTGTACAGTGTAGTCTTCTTCACTAGATGTCACACTCTTTTTTGCCTTGCGTGATGTTACCAAGGAGCGAGAGGCGAGCCTGTCAATCATTCATTTAGTGCTTAAAATGGTGGTTTCAGGTTCTTCATCGACGTTGGTGCCACCTTCTCTTAAAAAGTGTGTGGTATGGAAGCATTTTAGATTTCACAAGCAAGACGATGATGATAGTGTTGTGGCTTTTAATTTCTTTTTATTAATTACCCACTTGTAAACCGCTGTTCGCTGTTTTTTTTTTATTAAATAGTATTTGTATTAAATCTATATTCATTGAGTTGAATCAAGAATCGAGTATAAAAACCGACCCGAAAACCGGAATCGAAAATTTAATCGAGAATCAAATCGATTTGATAGCTTGTGAATCAAAATCGAATTGATCTGGAACATCTGAATCGATACCCAGCCCTAAAATTAAGTTTTCTCAACTATATTTTATAAGTTGTGACAACTCATCTCTGTTGACATGACTTGTAAATCTGAGTTGATTTAACAAAAAATTTTAAGGCAGCAAAGTATTTTTTACAGTGTTAATGTCCAATGTGAAATCTGAAACAAAATCTGGGGTTGGTCATATGTGACCCTGGACCACAAAACCAGTCATAAGTAGCACATGTATATTTGTAGCAATAGCCCAAAATACATTTTTTGGGTCAAAATTATAATTTTTAATGCCAAAAATCCAACATTTATTTAGTAGTAGTAGTAGTCTGTGTTGCTGAGGACTTTAAAGGCGAATTTCTTAATAATTAGATTTTTTGCACCCTCAGATTCCTATGTGTTGTGTGTTAAAGCAACACTATGTAGTTTTTTTTACCTTTAAATAATGTCTCTAAAATTATTTCAGTGATAGAACAACTTTTAACTGGACAAATTGTACTGTTGCTGCAACCTGAGCAGCCTCCTAGCTGCTACAAGCACACTCTGAAAGTGGCGGTGGAGGGTAGGAAACACAGCCCCGTCTCTCCCCCTGCCTGCAGAAGAGTGTCAGATACCAGGCACTATTGCGCTTTTCAACCACATGGGGGAGCTGTAAGTCATTTTTACATGGAAACTACATAGCGGTGCTTTAAATAGAATAACACAAAACAACGGGTTAAAAATCAACACATCCTTTTTTAGAGAGTTGTATATCTACCAAATATTGTCATATGCTAACAAACCATATCAAAGAAAAGCAAAAAATTTACCTTTATGTCTGGTTTTGTGGTCCAGGGTCACATTTGTAAACCGAAGTAAACAACTCTGTTAGCAGATGAAAAAAATAATACTTAACTCATAAAATATGTAGTTTATTGACACAACATTCTGCATGTTGGTCCTAAAGATACATTCAGAGCCTAAAAGCAAAACTAAAAGTGCATCTTTAAAAAACCTGTTAAGATGAGCATCTGTTAAAACTGTATCAGCCATTGACTTTGTAGACAAATAGACTATTATGACCTTGAGTTGCCATTTTGCATTGGATCTGTCATAAGTCAGGAAATGAGTAGATGTGACGTAGCCCAGAGCATAGCTTAGTGTTTTTTGAGGAAACGCCATTGTACAACATGAGTAATGTCAAAAAGAACACTTGGGATTTCTCTATATATATAATGTATCTATATTTGGGTTGGATTAAAAGAAATGTCTGTTTGTCCTACACCAGCCACGAACCATAAAGGACGTTACTTCGTTTTGTGAATTGTGAACATAATGTCCATGATAGCCCTATTTTACCCCCACTGAGCTACTGTAAAGAAAAAAATACCGTAAAATAAAAAAATCTGTCACCCCCATATTAACATTATACAATGGTGTCAATTTCTGATTTGTAAAACCAAATATTAGTTTGTGGATGTTTTCCACAAATTAATTGGTATTAATAATTTTTATTTTCTGGATTATCTGTTCCACACCCACAAATTTGTGAGATAGCACCAAAATATTTCTTTAAAATGTCTTCCTGACAAACTCTTTCCTAGAGAAGAATTTCTCCTTTTCACCCATCTACAAAAGAGATGAAAAGGGATACAAATTGTTTATTGGTACTCCACCGTGACCCCAGTCTAACATCGTAGGAGATTTATCGTCTCCGAACTCTTCCCCCAGACCTTATCTCTGCCTCCCAGCTTTGTAGACATAAAATGTGTCTTCCGAAATCAGCCATCAAGCACCCGCACACAGTCTCGCTGCTAGGAGGCTTCAATGTCTCAATTCAGCACTTAAATTCAGAAATCCACAGGGCCTCCCCTACGTCTGCTCCTGAAATCTGTTGCTATAGAATTTTTTGTGAAGGTCATAAGAGACCCATACCGCAGTAGCATAGACATACACAGCACAGGGGAGCAAAAGCCACTCCCCATGAAACCAGATGCTGAGGGGGCAGGGGGGAGGCAGGGCTTGGGAAGGGAGCGGCCAGATAAGAGGAGAACCAGGCGAGTAAACATTAGGGAGGCCGATGAGACAACACAGGAGTTGCTTTTTGCTGCTCTGTCATTGTGATTTGACATGCGATTCTGCTGTTGTGGGGAAATGCATAGAATCTGGTGGTTAAAATAGAAGCGGGTGGATGAAATGTCGAATCAATAAGCGATTGTCAGGCGGCTAAAAGTAGACATCAGATCTTTCACCTTTGCTCATGGGGGAAGGGCCTTTATTGTCATTATCTGATGACAGGAGAATGAAAATAGCCTTCTGCATAAATTAGTTGCAGATAAGCTGGCCGGTGCATCCATCACTCGTCGGACTGTTACGTCTAGCAAAGCGCTACTGTAAAAATATGCTAAGCTGGAACAAATCATCTACATGTAGGGTCCAAAAGATTTACTGAACAAGGCAAATTGGCGCGAGAGTGTAATCCAAAAAAGTGCAGATGGGAATGGAAATTTCCACGTGATTTAAAGACAATGCGCACGTTAAAGAACACGGATGCAAAAATCTAATTTCCATAACAACCAACGTCATTTAAGAGATGCTTTTGTGGGGCATCATGGCGCAAATACTAGTAAACTGATGAAAACAAACCTTATTAAATCCAGTGCTATATCATGGCAATTCATACGTATTTTACGAGATGGCTAATTCGTATTAATTTGTACGATTACATTCATACATTTTTGTACAATTTCCCTATGAAGTTGGGGTTAGGGGTTTTGTTATTGTTTTATTTATGATAATCATACGTTTTTGTATGATTCACTTCGTATTAATTGATACGAATTAGCCAACTCGCAAAATACATACGAATTCACGTGAGATCAGTCTGGTAAATCACATTGCGTGATTAATTTAAATACTCTCCTCCTATAAATTTAGTGTCTGAAAAGGAAACTCCTACAAATGCAATAACATCAGTCGCAAAAACAACTATGTCCATGCCTTTACAGCACTAATTTAGTAGCACTAATTTAAAAACAGTAAATGGCGCGAAATGAGCGTTGCAGGAAAAACGAGCAAGTTGAAAAATCTGAACTTTGGCGGAAAAACCGAGGGGCAACCTTCCGATCTCTCTGATGAAGCCAATATGGAAGTGATTTAAACTGGAATTCATTGATTGGCTGCTAGAGGCTGTCTATAAAAGGGAGTCAATCCCCATTGACCTCCATGTTAAAATGGCCAACTTTACAGTAGAAAATAATATGTTTACAGCCTGGTACAAAATTGTTTTTGGTCTATATAGCTAATTTTGCCACTCACGACAAATGTGAGGGTGGTGATTTCTTTTGTAACTTATCCATTTAAATTATATTAAGCCTTAAAGTTCTGCATAATTAAGGGCGTGGCCACTTGAGTGACAGTTGAACAGCCACTGGTGTCGTTAAGGGCTTGTTATAGTTGTGCATAGGTCCTACGGCGTAGCCGCGACGGCATAGGTTCCGTGTCGGTTTTCATTTATACTTTTGCGTCGTTGTCCGCGTTAATGTGCAAACACACGCGCAGACACGTGTAACCACAGTAGCAGCGCGACGATCTAAGAAGAAGAAGATTGACAAGTTAACCCACAAACGAAGAAGAAACATCAACTTGTTATGTATGATTTGAGAAGACCAGCAATGATGGAAGTAAATAAACAGCGACTTTTGTTGCAGTTTGAGTTAAATCACTCCTCAAGTTGGCTCATCTTTGTTTTCGCCATTGCAAACGGAAATACCTATGACACAGTTTTTTTTACCTGACGGGAGGGGTTCCTGTGGACCAATCACAGCGCTTGCGGTCAACGTAAAACTGAGGCGCTGTTGAGTATTTTGCGAGGTGCACGTCAGGCTACGCACAGGCTACGAATAACCTACTTTAAGCTTAAAAAACTATCTTCAGAAACCTATGGGTGACGTTACGGACAATACGTCTTTTTTTTATAGTCTATGGGAAAAACCCGCTGCGTTTCCAATCAGGAGCTTGCTCTAGTAGTAACGTGATTACAGGAAGCGAGCAAGAAGCCCCTTCCATGACGTGAATTTCCGCATGAATGTCTTGATGACTAGAATTTCACACACAAATGAAGCGAGTACACTCAAAATGTTAAAACGTCCAACTACGCGCAGTAGACGCGAATTTGACGCCTCAAACGCGTCTGGTGTGAACCCACAGTTGGTAAATCTGGTCCTAATGGGCGTTTTCGGGTGCACAAGCAATGGCAACTCCGCTCCACCTTTTAATGTTAATATGACGATTAAAAAACACGCAAATTATTTACCTATTGACTTTTAATATATGTTGTTGTTAACTTTCAATGACCTAAAAAAAACCTCACTTTGCGTGGTAGATGCGAATTTGACGGCCTCAAACGCATCTGGTGTGAACCCACAGTTGGTAAATCTGGTCCTAATGGGCGTTTTCGGGTGCATAAGCAAATGGCGACTCCGCTCAACCTCTGTTACTGCCCACGTTTTTCCACATGTCTCCTATTGAAAATAAACTAGCATTATGAAAAGTATAATCTCCATAACACATTTTAAGTGGAACATTGCAGTGAAAACTGCCATGAGTTGGAAATAGTTGCATGGCTGTAAAACCCTGTCGGGAGAGACTTTCATAACATGCTCAATTTTTAGGTGCTAACATAGTCGGTCCTTTACTCCTTGCAAGTGTAATATCTGCACCTTGTTTCATTTTATTAAATTTTTCATCACAGTTCAATACAATAAAAGCCTGTTTGAGGTGTTAATAATAAAAATACTCGACTCAAAACATCATTTTCATTTTATAGGCGAAATCAATAACCCTACTTTTGCAAGGAATTGTAATCTCGCCAGATTTTCCAAGAACATTCCCACTACATCTCGTTAGGTTTTATTGAAAGCCCACGGAATTCCAAATTAGTCTTCCGGTAAATGGGCAGATTCCAGATCAATTTTCCGTCTGTCAGTTTAATGTATGTTTTCTCCATTATATACCTCTATAGTTCTTTAATAGGGTGGGAAACAGTCCGGCTGAAACGAATGCTATTGATTCCCAGGAGATGAGCAGAACTTTGGAGGGGGGATGGTCTTTACGGCTAGACGAACAGGAGAGACAACTTCCTATTCCATCCGGTGTGAATTGGCCGTACAGCTAATCTAAGAAAGCCCTCCAGCGATCCCCAATTCTCAGCCCAATATGTGAATACACCTAAATGATATTTTAAATGTGCCACTCATTTGAAAACATGTGATTTGCATTCATTTACTAGGCTGCCCTACTTTATGCTATATGAGAAACAAGTAATATGGGTGTTAAATGTGATGCCGCCTTGAAGCCCAGTTGCATGGCCTACTGATATCAAATGTTTCTGCTCTATTATCTCTTTATCGTTACGCTTTCGTGTGAGCCAATAAGAGTCACCAGACGCAGCGGAGGATTAAGAATGATGATTATTCAACATTGGAACGGAAAAACATAGGAGGAACCATTAATCGGCTAATGAAAGATAAAGTTCTCGGAGAGTGCAGGGGTCTCGTATCACCCTAAAGGGGTTTGTTTTGCGATAACGACCGGCTGAATGTACATTATCCCACTTATTACTCCACTACTTGCCACATAAGTAGATAATAAATTCAAAGTAAATACACAAAATATTGATTTGAGATTAAATATTTCATTAGTTATTTTATTATGTCAAACCTTTAAGGTGCACCAGTAAAGAAGCTCAGATGAGCAGTCTGATATCACCCCAGATGTGAAATGGTCATCGTACGTTGGGTGGCACGATCAACTATTCGAAATCTTTAAAGAAAGAATCTTTAAAGATGAAACATTATTTGCTTCGACGTTATTACAATCCTAACCGCTGTCTTGTTTTACAGGCTAAGGACAGTGATGATGATGAGGAAGTCGTTCATGTTGACCGAGACCACTTTATGGATGAATTCTTTGAACAGGTGAGTTTAACTCTGAGGAAATGTCAGAGGATTCAGCTACAAACATCATGCACCTGTTGTTTCGGATAGACACCACTGGCACTCACTAGGTGCCCGAGGCGAGATAAGGCATGCTCAAAAGAATAAAGAAAAGATATAATTTTAAAATGTAACACGTCAGTTTTGTTTGGCACCAAAAGAACACAGTTTCAAGTTATGCATTTTGGAGAGAGCAAACTGTGAAGTGACTCACATACTGAACTGTGAATCACATCTAAAGCATCTTATAGAGCATACAAGGTCCTTTCATTTAAAATCCATTGGCACAGCATTTTTTGAATGGGCATGAATGTTACACATCTGAATTATGTCAAGCACTTTGTAATGAATAGTCTCCTGACAGGTGGAGGAGATCCGTGGCTGTATTGAAAAGCTGTCAGAGGATGTGGAACAGGTGAAGAAGCAGCACAGTGCCATTCTAGCAGCACCCAACCCTGATGAAAGTGAGTTTAACCAATCAGCATTCAGTACCACTGAGAACAATGTTTTAACATATTAGTGGGGAGAATCTATAGGCATGCATGCTTAATATCGGAAACAAATCTAAATCCAACCTCCAGAATCCCTTGGAAAGAAACTTATGATACTTGTTATTCCATGAAGAAAAAAGCCCAGAGTATAGTCTGTATTTTATGTATGTGCATGATCGAATGCACAGCCTTGCAAAGTATAGTTTATTTGAATTGTGTGTGTGTGTACATAGACGTTGGATGCATACGCATTGCGACAAAATGCAATGCATCTCCTAGGCTATATACATACTACATTCTCCTGTAGGTGCATGCGTGACCTACACGTATGCGTATGGGTTTCAAATCCGACAAGGCGTGTGCAGCACACGGACCCTCATGTAAAAGACTGACCATACTTCGGCGTTAGGGTTAACATCATTCCTGCTGACTGAAATACACTTGATAACTGCAACATTATTGCATTGAGGATTTAGCAAGCCCTTCATATTTATTTAATTATTATCCAAAGCATGTTTTTCTTGAGCAGCACTCCTTTCTATCTAAGAAGTCAGAAGAAGATTTAAAAATAGCCTTTTTATTGCGTTATTGTGCTATGCCGAGTCTGATACTTTATGAGAAAGACTTTCGGATACTTTAATAAAATTGTGCAAAATCAACATGTTTTACCTCCCCCATATCTCCCTCCAGGATCCATCCATCTATTTAGTTTCACATATAGTATACAGCAAACAGAAAACATAAATGTAGGAATGCATATCTCTGCATAATATAAAAGCAATGCATTGGAAATACTGGATATGTATTACTTTACTGTACTATACTATACCTGACTTTATAACCACGCAGCTTGCGATGGGACGGTGGGCAAGTGACATCACAGACCAGACTAATCGATAATGACGTTCGTTGAGTGCTATTTTCTTTATCGAATATTAGTTGTTGCAGCTCTACTTTCATCATATTGAAGTCGCAGCCGGTGATTTCTTTTTTTGAGGGCACTCGATGCTAAGTTCGTCACAACATGTATGAAGTCCGCCGTGTGTGGTTCGTAATTTCAAAATATGTGTTCTGTGCGTCGAAAGATCCTGTGTGCATCACGTGTCTTGTCAAAATAAGTGCCTGCTGCAGACGCGTCTTAACGGTTTATGATAAAAGAGACGCTCGCGTTTGCCAGATACTCGCATAATCTCATGAGTAATCAGAGTTTACTGTTAAGGGAGTGTAGGGCCCTATAATTTCCGCGATCACGGAATCGCGGACGGAATCACGGAATTGGCTAATTAACACGGAATCTAGTATTAACGCGGAATTTTGCGGAATTTTACATTTTTTGAATAAAATGATGTTTTTGTGTGGGAGACGAACGTATATCTGGGGGAAATTCAGACCGGGGGAAGTAAATCTGGGCGACACGCCCCCTCCCGTCGTTTCAGACCCCCGCCTCCAAAACACTGAAACCATGGCGAAGCGGCTCTCCACGACTCTGCTTTCGTCAGCGAAAAAATTAAGAAATTCGACGCTAAGCACTTGGTTCCGAGCAGGTCTCACATGACTTTTATGTGACCGGAGAACTGTTATTTTGTAAGTTTTGTCAACACTCTGTTCACGGTGAGTGCAAAGATACATGCACTCTCTCATCCACGTCTGTCTCACTGTACCTCTCTCACGTGCACGCGCTCACGCATCTGTCCGAAGTGCGAACACAAATCCTCAATTATTTGTTCAGTTTTATGCATTTCAAGCGAGCTGAGGCAAACGAACTATCCCTCGCATTTAAAATATAATCATCTGCATCATGGCGCCGCTCTCTGTCTCTCTTTCGCTCGCACGTGCAAAGAGCTGCGTGCTCATGCTGTCATAAGTCAGATCACTATCCTGTGTATGTTTGTAAAGTTACATGCATTTCAAGCGATTGTGTATAAAATATGGATCGCGTTCCGCTGGATTGATGTGTTTAAGGCACTTCTGAAGGCACCAATGCTTTGACACCTTGTTGTAGCCTCCTGCAACAACACTAAACAATGCATTGAATTGAGTTGTGTGTGTGCGCGCGCGTGTGTATGTGCGTGTGTAAATGCATCTTTTATAGTCATTAAGTAATCATGTTATTCAGTTTTTCCCTAAATCATTTACATTGTAATTATTAACATTAAAGGCACACTCTTTTTATGACTAAAATAACAGTAAAGGGTAAAAAATATAATTGCCAAAAATTAAAACGGATAAAACGGAATTTGCAAAAATTTAAACGGAGAAAACGGAATTCGGGAAAAAATAAAACGGAATTTGGGAAAAAATAAAACGGATTTTATAGGGCCCTACGAGTGTCTTGCGTGTATTTTGTGAACGTCTCTTTATCATAAACGCTTTTGACGCATATGCAGCGGGCACTTGTTTTGACAGGACACGTGATGCACATGGTTTACATGACGCAACAAACACATATTTTGAAAACGCAAGCAACACACATGACACTCCAAACACTTTTTTTGAATTTGTTCCCCTCGGATGAGCAGTCACGAGACCCACTGTTATATTGAAAGGAGTCCAATACATTCCTTGTTCAACTTTTTTTAATTCTGCAGAAGTCATGCGCCTTCGAAATGACATGAGCCTGAGTAAATGTTAATTGTTATCAATATTTTACACCTACACTACGCATTTGTATGGACAGACTCTACAACATTAAAATGAAAAGGTTATGTCATGCACTGTGACAATGCAAAAATGTCAGAGGAGCAAATTTCAAAAAAGCAAAATGTGACTTCATCGCAGTCCTGTGGTCAGATAAATGAGCACATTCGATGAAAACCTATTCGAGCATTACTTCACTACCTTGCATTTGTGCCACCCACTCTACAAGAGGCAATGCTGGCACATTGCTCCAAGTGTGTTTTAGATCAAACCCACACAACTCATAGAGCAGCAACCCACACTCCATCTACAACGCCTGTTTCTTTAACTCCTAAAAATCCTACCTCATCTTTTCCCAGCAACACTCTTTACTTACGGCAAAAGTCTATGAGTGTAATTTATTACTGTATTTTGTGTGACTAATGTGTGAGGTCATTCTAACAGAGCAACTTGTTCTTATAATGGTGTTGCTTTGCGGTAAGTCAACTGTCAAATCAGTAAGGTACTGAACATTTATGTTTATTGCATCTAAGTTATTTAAGTAGTGTACTTTTAAGTTAAAACAAATACATTTAAGGGTTTTTAATGTTAAAGTATTTTCCATATTTCCATGGTTTTTGTTGTCCGAAAATATTTTATTTAACATATTTGATGTAAATATAATAGATCAGAGGTTCGCAAACAAGCATATGCGAGGTTACAATGGGGCTATGTTTAATTTTAAGGAAAACCACCACAGTTTTTCAATATTTTAATATGTTCTTACCTCAACTTAGATGAATTAATACATCCCTATCTTTTTTCAATGCACGCACTTAATCTTTGTACAGCCCGTCGTGAATTTAGCATTTAGCCTAGTCCCATTCATTCCTTAGGATCCAAACAGGGATGAATTTAGAAGCCACCAAACACTTCCATGTTTACCCTTTTTAAAGACTGTTACATGAGTAGTTATACGAGTAAGTATGGTGGGACAAAATAACACAGTCTCACCCCATGTCGTCAATATTTGACGACACTTGACCATTCGTCAATATGTGACGCGGAGGGTATACCTTTCGCGTCATTTTTTGACGAACTGGGGACTTCAATACTATTACGTCCGTTGCATTCTCTTCTCCTATTTTCTTACCATTTTCGCGTCGGTTTAGGGTTAGATTACGCAAAATTAAACAGTGTACGCGAAATTAAACAGTGTACGCGAAATTAAACAGTTGTCACCTGGCGTTGGGGTTAGAAACAGTTGTCACCTGGCGTTGGGGTTAGAGTTAGGTTTGGGTAGGGATGTCATTATGTAAATCTAACCCTAAACCGACGCGAAAATGGTAAGAAAATAGGAGAAGAGAATGCAACGAACGTAATAGTATTGAAGTCCCCAGTTCGTCAAAAAATGACGCGAAAGGTATACCCTCTGCGTCACATATTGACGAATGGTCAAGTGTCGTCAAATATTGACGACATGGGGTGAGACTGGGTTGGACAAAACGTGGCGATTTTTTAAGCGGATAAAAATTAGAACTATATTGTATGGCGGAAGAGCACTTAGTTTGCAGCACTTTGACCTCGACATCATCACTCCTGACTACTCAAAATTCCATCAATATTACTGCGCTCGAGGTCAAAGTGCTAAGTGCTCTTCTGCCATACAATATAGTTCATTTTTATCTGCTTAAAAAATTGCCACGTTTTGTTTTATGCCATCATACTTACTCGTGTAACAGTCTTTAAATAGGGAAAACGTGGAAGTGTTTGGTGGCTTCTAAATTCATCCCTGTTTGCACCATTTTTATGAAAGTTAAGACTGAATGTACCTGAAAATGTCAAATGGTGTAACCGCCAATTGCGACAAAGAATGAGAAATATTAAATATTTTATCCACCTTGATGGCATGCATGTAAGCGTAATCATTATCAAAAAAAGTTAATATTATTTAAATGTTTAAATATTATTTTATTAGTTATTTCAAAATGTACATTTTAATGTGTTTTTGTAATATTTGTCTGGACATATGCTGAAAACAGTATGTTTTAATAATCTTTGACAAACGATGTAAAAATGTATGTAAAAAAATCATATTACACTAAACCAGAGGTGTCCAATACGTCGACCAGTCGATCGCAAAGGCAATGCCGGTAGATCGCACATAAGTTAACTGTATATGATGCTCCATAAGCATCGGAAAACACAGGGCGAAATGGGCGTCATGAGAGGGGCCAATCACACCAAAAGCGTTTATGGCAGTTGCAGGCGCCTTTTTTGAATGATATTCTATGGACAGGGAGCGTTTGCGCGCTGTTTAAGCTATGTTTATGCGCGCTGAGCGCCTTGCGGTTTTTGCCGCCGGCCGCAGCACGCGCCTTTGAAGGAACGCTGAGAGTGGAGAAGCGCCCGACGTCATTCGCGTCTTTCCATTGTCCAATCGAATGAGGGGAGAGGCGGGCCTTACGTTGTGGTGAGTGAAGTTTACAGTTGCTTTGAAGAACCGGACTCAACTCGCTCACTCTCTCCTGTGTTTGTGCACCTCTCATCCTCAAACAAGGTCAGAGCAAGCGCCATCTTTTAAAAGTTTCTGCTAATATGACAGTTAACAGCAAAAGAGCGCTCACGCTTCAATATTTGATAGACAAGACAGCTGACTCGGTGGTTGCCTAGCAATAGAAAGCCGAGTCGCACTGCTATTTTTTTAAAGAGAGGCTTCTGATACTGTTGTCTTTTTCTAGTTTGTTTCACTAAACTGCATCTCCGCTATTTTAAGCAGTACTTGACATGTACTCAATGACTTTTTTAACCCCTCAAAAAGAATGGAGTAGCCTAATGGGGACAGCCTTAAACTCAATGTAGAGATATGCAGTATAGTCCTAATACGCTTTTAAATTGTCATTAAAAAATGTAACTGTGTTTTTTAGCAGGTAGATCTTGTCGGCTTTATCATTTTAAAAGTAGATCCCCACACAAAAAAGTCTGGACACCCCTGCACTAAACTATATGATTATATTTTATTCCACATTTTTATGAATATATTTATATTTTCCTTAAAAAAAATACTATTTACACTTATTGACACAGGCCAGTTACACCACACTAAAAATTTTTGCAATTATCCCACAAATATTATTTCAAAATTAAATAAAACTAGACATTTAAGATTTGGTCCTCAAAAAAGAGAATCTATGCAAGTAATCTGCAAATTTATTTTGAAATTTTATACCTACATTTAATTGAACCTTACGGACACAAAATAATTAACGTCACGTCACTGGTATGTATTAATTTGTTAAGTTGAGGAAAGAACATAGTAAAATATTGAAAAACTGTGGTGTTTTCCTTTAACTTTTATGCATTTTACAAACACTGTTATCCAAAGTGACTTACATTACATTCAAAATAAATAAAAAAATGCATCAATATGTGTCTATTCTGGGATACGAACCCACAAACTTTCTGCTAATGCACTGATCTCCCAGCTAAACTACAGGAACTGTGTATGCAAATTTTCTTTAATTAAAGCGTAAAGACTAAAGTAACATTCGAACCAAGTTCATGCACTTCTCACAGGCAACAATTAATCTATCATCTAGTGTACAAACAGCACAATATTAGTATCAACGTAAAAAAAGTGTTTAATCAAACAATATATCCTTTGTCAACTTTAGTTTGTTTTATAAGTTTGTCATTTACAAATAACTGCATTCCCTTAACATCCTCTGTCACACTTGGAGCGAGAGCGACTTTTTCCATTAGTTTCCACTGAAGCAGAAGAAATCTGCACAACGCCAGAGAGCTGCAGCAGCTCTGAGGCGTGTGAGGACGCGTCCTCTGTGCCTTTGTCAATCCCACAGCACACCTTGGGAGCGTGATGCTCGACGTCCTTTAAAAAAGCTTGCTCATCTTCGCTTAAAATGCAACACTGGAAACAGTACTGTTGTTAAGGTTTCAACAAAGGACTTGCTGAGTATTACGACTTGGCAAAGACATTAGCATCTTTCTAAAACTAGGCGTCCTAATATAACTGAGCCCTAGACCTGACTTTAATCTGAACCTTGTCTGGGAAACCACCCCAATATGTTTTAGGGGGGTTTACATTAGGACTTTCGGTGCACATCCAAGTCCAATTAACATCAGAATTAATACAAAACTCAAGTGCGCACCTGCAGAACGCACCCAAGTACGCCTAAAAATGGTGGTCTGGGTAACGGTGGGCGATAAGACCAAATTCAACATGAGTGACGGACAGAAGCAATATTATGTCAATTTCTCTTTAAGTCGGGCGGGCATTTTGACGCATATATGTATTTAAGGCCAATAAAGCGTCAAACATGCTTACGAGCTCAATGAGAAGCAGATTAAATTCACTTGTTTTAAACTACGGTGCTTAAAGGAAAACACCACCTGTTTTTCAATATTTTACTATATTCTTACCTTAACTTAGACAAACTAATACATACCTTTTTTCAATGCATGCACTTTTAATCTTTGTACAGCGCCTTGTGAATGTGTTAGCATTTAGCCTAGCCCCATTCATTCCTTAGGATCCAAACAGGGATAAATTTAGAAGCCATTAAACACTTCCATGTTTTCCCTATTTAAAGACTGTTACATGATGAGTAGTTACACGAGTAAGTATAGTGGCACAAAATAAAACTTTTGTTTGGAGCCATAGGAATGAATGGGGCTAGGCTAAATGCTAACACATTCAAGAAGCGCTGTACAAAAAAAAAAGATTGGTGTGTATTAATTTGTCTAAGTTGAGGTAAGAACATAGTAAAATATTGAAAAAACTGTGGTGTTTGCTTTTAAATATGTGTGCAAATGTTACGTTTTCGTGACCACGTGCATAGTAACGTGACGTGGGCGCGTAGCCTCAGTATAGACGGTCTACTGGTTGATACATTTCTACCGGTTTATCATACCTACCGGTTTATCGGCCATCCCTAGGTCTGTGTTCCGGTTCGCTATGATATCAATGCAATCAAACTAAGTCACAAAAGTGAAGCGCTATAAATGAAGCTCATGGGCGTGCTTGTGCTCATTAACATTGATGAAATGATGAAAAGGATCCGGCCCAGAGTCTATTGCTATCTTTACACAAAAAAGAGAATTTGTTGTTGTTTGGAGGATAAGCCATTGTATTGGGTAACACAGAAATAGATTATGTGTATCAGTAAAAAAATAAAAAAAGTATTTATAACTTCTTGTAGTCTATTTCTGTGCTGGCCAAACTATTACAATGCTGATATTTCATTTTTTTTGCATGAAGGCCCTCAGAGGCCTTGAGTTTGCCCTCAGACCGGCCCTGATTAGTTCAAGACATCCACAGCCGACGGATGACTCAGCTATGCTGTGGATGAATCTTTAAAACATGATGTCTCTCGGCTCGCTTTGGTTACAGACTCTGCTAGAAATATATCCCCTACATCTGACTGCATGTTCTTTCTGTTATTTTCAATGCATGGTTTCTTTGTTTTATGTCGCATGCTTTGTAAGAAAATCATTTTCTTTTTGTTTTTTCTTGCTTCCCATGTCTGTTTTGATGCTGCATGAAGGAACCCTCAAAGGAAGCCTGTGAAGTTGAGTGCCTGTCTGTCTGTCTGTCTGTCTGTCTGTCTGTCTGTCTGTCTAACAGTGTGATGCAGATGTTTGAGAAGAGGAGAACATGTTTAAAAAAGAATAATTTGGAAAAAGAGATTAATTTCTTCTCATCATCTACTCCCAACGTTGTTGTAACCTTCTTTCCTCAGTGAAACATCTGAGCTGCTATTTTCTATCCAGTAAAATGGCGCTTTTCCATTGCATATAGTACCCCACAGTTTGGTTTGGGTCAGCTTATTTTTGGGGCTTTTCCACTGTGTGCAGTATGTAGTACCCAATACTTTTTTTTGTACCACCTTGGTCGGTGTTCCAAGCAACTCGATCTGATGCCAAAACGTGACACGACTGTAGATCACTGATTGGTCTGAGTGAATCGTCACTACTTGCGTCATCGCTATAATGTAAAAGATTAGCTTTACCTTCATGCTAGCTCGCGCTGTCTCGAGTAAACCTGTTGTCATCTGTGCTGTGCTGTAAGTTCCCAAACTCCCTTTTAGTGATGAAAAACATCCACAGGTTGAGAATCAGGAACATCATAACAGTTTTTTTTCCAGACTTGCTGTTTGTGGTGGCACATTCACGATAGGCAGTTCGCATTTATGTTTAAATGCAACTTAAATGAAGCTCAGCGGAGCGCGTCGACTGATGCCACGGGTGTTTTTACAAGGTAGTGATAAACGCAATGTGCAAACATCTATTTGTGGTGGTCAATTTTAATTTGTGGCGGACTAAGAAATAAATAAATGTATGGGAATGTACGACCAGCTAACCAAGCCAAAAGTGAGGTGAGCTGACTCGACCTGACCCAAACCAAACAGTGGGGTACTATGCAATGGCAAAGCGCCAAAAGTGAGGACAGTCCAGCAAGCAATTTTGCGTTTAAAAGACATCTTAAAGCCGTCCAAACAAGGCAAAATTTTGTCTGTCATTGAAAATGTAATAGACATCTAAACATCGCCCAAAAATAATTGAAATAAAATAAATAAATAAATAAAACCAACTCTTTGACTTATTTTGGCCAAAAAATGACATTTAACCAAATTTAACCAAAGTTTTTATTAGTGGATATAGCCGGACTATATCAGGTCTGTAGTTAATCTAGACAGGAAAATGACAGCTATTGCTTGCTGGGATGTGCATTTCCCTGGGGATCAATCCCACAACCTTGGTGACACTGTCGAGAAAAAAAAAAGATAAAAAATGGTCCCAGCTGTCACTGGGACAGTACCCTTTAGAGAGGTCCTAATATGTACCACTTAGGTTCAGATATGTGTACATTTGGTACCAATAGACCTTTTGCGTGTTTGCAAACAGAGATGACGTTTTTTGTGGGCGGAGCCCAACTGGTGGCAGAAAGTGACAGCTCCGCAATAGGGGTGTGAAGTGTTTTAGCATTAAACTGTGATTTTTATGGATCCGGTGTTCTGTGGGGGTCTGTTTCCTCTATATTTCTCTTAAGTGTAATGTTTCTTATAGCGTTTTCACCAAGTTACGTTTATTTTTTAAATAAATTAAAAGTTTAAATGGCTTGGCTACTGATATGTGTGCATGTGTGTAATGTATATGTATTGTTCTTTATTGGTAAATCAATTATTTTTACCGTATGAATCGCTGAAGTACTTATTAGAGCAATACTATTATGTATAATATAATTTATTAAATATTTTATCATTTCCTGTTTTCAATTTCTTTCTTATATTTTTTGCCTACGTATTTGTTCTAATACTATTGTTTACATACAAATGAATGTGTATAGGCCTGTCTATATATTATTAACACTTTACATCGTCTATGTTTATATATTTATTAGTAAACATCATAATTTAGAACAAACAGGAAGAAGACATAGGCTAAGATATAAGGTAAAAAGAATTAATAGAAAACGAAAAAAATATGAAAACTTGAATAAATGGTAATATTATTGATATTATGAACTTATTAGAATCTTTAATCTTTCTAAATAAATTATAAACGTAACGTGATGAAAACGCTATAAGAGACACATAGAGGGAACAGACTTCGACAGAACACCGGATATCTTCTCTAATTATTTTCTATTCTAATTATTAAAAGATTTTCAGATGATTTCATCACTCCAGTCTGTCCGGTTGAGGGCTTATTGCAACCATAAACACCTACGTTTATCTTCAAATGGTGTCTTCTATTTTGGCATTCCTATTCTGACACTCAACAGCACAACAAAACATTTTCTAGTGAGTTATATTGTTCGTTTCACTCGTGTCTCATTCATTTCCACTGTTTTTCTGCCACCACATGCGCGCGTGACGTAACTGTGACGTCGACTCGCAAAAGGTCTATATGAACTCTATACAGTCGGTGCAAATGTGTACTTTTTGAAAGGGAATCTAGGGACCATTTTTTTCTGACAGTGTACCAGTTGAGCTAAAGAAACAAATATACAGTACGGTAGCTATACAAATTAAATTTCAGATCCTCTTCCACCGTTCTTGTAAGGAAAACAGATGCTCAGACATTCTGCCTTTAGAATGAAGAAAACATGAAATGACATGAGGGGGTGAATAAATGTTTTCAAAATGTTCGAAAATAGCCTCAATATTCCCGCTGTTCTCCTCTTGTATCATCCTCCTCCAGTTGTGTTTGTGTTTAGACCCTGATGTGTTTCTGGTATTTGAGCTTGTATTTTTATTACAATTGCATAACGTGTACAGACGTATTTAACGTTTACTGTCAAGGACCATTTCTCTCAGTTTCTTTATCAAGCCTTTGAATTTAGTCGGCCAATAATACAAATAGATAGACTGACACTAAACGCCGTTTATCCAGATTGCTTCAAGAGTACAACATCAGGAATATAATCTCAGTTGCTCGCAAGTCACCACTACTTGAACTTGCAAACTTTGTGTTAGATGCTTAGATCCGTAACCATAGGTGTAATCCCGTCCCTCGCCCCCAAGTGATACAGCATTACTCTGATCCCAGTAACATTTCAGTTTCTGGGTCACCTCTTTTAAATACTGATCCACAGCATCTACGTTATATTAACCCAGGTTCATAAAACCAAAGCATTTATTAAAACATATTATATACATTACACTGTAAAAAGTGAAAAGTTGGATCAATTTAGTAAAAACAAATTTTTGAAAAATTTAAAGTGGAGAAAATGTTTAATTTGATCCAACTTTTTACAGTGTATATAATTATATTGAAAATCGTTTTGTCTTATTTTGCGCATGTTATGACTTTAACAAGCTAACACAGTATAATATATAGATGTGAAAAGGCAGCTTGCTAAAAAATAAGTACAGGAATGCACAGGACATCTGAAAATCCCCCATTTCCTATTCTAATGACTGCAGTTGTGACCTTGAGCGCGAAATGTGACCTTCGTTGGCTCTACGGGTGGCTAATGGCCGCCTCTTTTGCGGTAGTTCATTAAAGCATTTCACCCAATCAGCTTAAATGACTAAATTACCCATCAAAATGGTAGCATATCTGAACTCCTGGCCCAAAAGTTCCTCAGGCTGCCCTGCGGGTGAGCGACGCTAGCAAGTAAAAATTAGCTTCGGGGTCGTTCACTTATCTGAGGGGTGAAATCAAAATTTTACGGTTTGCATTTCTATGCCACTATTCCTCAGCATGATTGTTTTCTGTACACAAATACACACAAGTGTTGCTATTAGTGTTCATTTGGTATTCAGGTATTCGTTTACATGTGTATTTGGTATTGTATTGCTAAAAGCATAATGCTTATACACCTTGCCAAAAATAACAAATAACCAGAAACCACAGCTTTTGTTTAGACATCAACAAACATCAGGAGGACGTATGGAAGATTATATCTGTCCTTAACTTCGTATAGCAACACTTTTATGTTTTTGTATTATATGGTGTTTGTGTGTGTGTTTATAAAACGCAATCTCATGGCAATTCGTACGTATTTTAATTTGTATTAATTCGTACAATTACATTTATACGTTTTTGATTGCTTTTGCCCCTGTGACGTTGGAAATAGTGGTGGGATTTTGTTAGTGTTTTTTTATGATAATCATATGAAGAGTTTCGTTGCAAAACGAGATAAATCCATTTTTTAACATTTTTGTCAAAACATGTTTATTATTATGTTATTATTTTGTTTTATGGTGCTACTTAGCTGTATTTGTTAAGATATGAAGGTTTAAATCAAAACAAACCAACTGCAGTTGAATTGAAATGAATTGGAATGCACAACCAAAAAACGAGATTTCTGAACAATTAAAAAAAATGGTGGTTATCTCGTTTTGCAACGAAACTCTTCATATGTTTTTGTATGATTGACCTTGTATGAATTCATACGAATTAGCCAACTCGTAAAATACGTACGAATTTGAGATCAGGCTGATTTATATTAAAATATGAAATAACACAACAGGGTTTCAACCTATAGCATTTTAATTCAAATGACATTATCAGCTTAGAAAAAGTTAAATGGAAAAGACGACATGAATGGGTTAGTATTTGGTTTTGCTTTTACTGCATGCACTTGAGCTTGGCATGAGCTGAAGATCCATGTTATCCCTGCATGACTTGGAAATGTTACAGCGAGCATCAAAAGACCAAGAAATGAGGCAGAATCATTTTAAATCATGATGATGTAAATATTTCAAAATCCTTAAACTTTTTTGCATCCTAGATTTTTCAGCTCAGCTGAAACTAAAAAATAAATAAATAGAAAAATAAATGATATTTTAAGATTTTAAAACTAACTTTTGCAACTTATGAAGTTAATGCCTGTGAGTTGCTAACTATCATTAAGGCAATAAAAATAATGATAACATCTATGGTAATCAACATTCAATGTAACATTTATCATGTCCCGGAGCTGCAATGTTTTGCACACGTCTCCGTTGTAGATTTTAAGTACTATAATAGTGGCAGCTGCTAAGCATTACAACAAAAAACATGTTAAGAGAGCTATTAAAGCGGTGCTTAGCCATGCCATTTAAAATGGTGGGTGTGACAAGATACGTCCTCGTAGGTAAAATCGATCTCTCGACCACGAGAAAAAAGCTGACGAGACAATGGCTCGTGTGCACAAAGCAGTAAAGAGACTGAGCGCATTTATCTGGCCGTAATGACAACAGTGTGCAAATATTATGATGTTAACTCAGTGACAGCAGATACATTACACTTTTGTTAAATCGATTGACAGACGAACCGGCCACACCCCGACTACACCATTTTAACAGATATGAGTGACTAAACGGATAAACACAGCTTGGTAAACAGCATGGACAGAAAAATTAAAATGTTTTTTGTTCATTTAAAATCATCTAGCAACATGGCAAATCTTAAATAAAAAAATATGCAGTAGTTGAGAACATCATAGCTCATAATGTAAAACAGTAGCATATGAGGCGAAAATGAAAGTGACTGATTACTGCGCAATGTACAGACGTACGATTTATGACCCAAACTTCAAGCTCCGCCCACTGCTTCTGATTATAGGTGAAGATTTCATATAATTCATAATCTTTTTTTTCAGTTCTCCAAAATGTACCCTCTTAAAAATAAAGGTGCTTAAAAGGTTCTTCACATTAATGCCATGGAAGAACCCTATCTTTTTTTTTACGTAAAACATTCATTAACGTTAATTTCATTTTAAGAAAACTTGATTTAATCACATTCGACAGGTGTACATAACTGAATTACATAGATCCAACAAGGTTTTTTAATTTCATTTTAAGAAACTTTATTCAATCATGTGGAATCTGTGTTTTTTCAGTAAATCATTTCTTTTAAACCTGTTTGTAGTCTAAAGATCTTTTTTTGGAAAAGGAAAGGTTTTTAAGATGTTAATTTTTTTATTCTGTCATGTCATTTTCTAATCCTTATGTTGTTACAAACCTGTATGAATTTCTTTTTTCTGATGAACACAAAAGAAGATATTTTGATAAATGATGGTAAACAAACAGTTGACGGTACCCATTGAATTCCATCGTGTTTGTTTTTCCTGGTTACAGTCAGCTGTGTGCTTGCCATCGTTATCAGGGTGTCTTCTTTTGTGTTCATCAGAAAAAAATATTATTTTCATTTTTGGGTGAATTATCCCTTTAAGGGCTATTTACGGAACCATTCAGCCAAAAATGGTTCTTCTATTGCATCGCAAAGCACCTTCATTTTTAAGAATGTATGTAGCCTAGGGGAGTACATCTGCAAAATCAAACACTGCAATGCAAGGTTAGAAACGTTAGTAGGGTAGCATCATCTAATCGTAGCACCCCGCCCACCAATGCAACTCCACATGAGAACGAAAACCATTGCGGCCAATTATTTTTAAGGGCACCATTTTAAATACACTGCTGTGATAAAGTGATGCTGGTGCTAATACTCATACAGAAGTAAATGCCATGGTCATGCAACTTTCGTAGCTTTATAAATGAGGGATGCATTGGATTAGTCAGAGGAACATGGAGTGTGTGGGAGTGCTGAGGTGGAGTCTAGAGAGAGAGAGAGAGAGAGAGAGAGAGAGAGAGAGAGAGCACCACTGCAGCAGCTATCAATCAACACATGACTGCAGCCCGCAGTCTGGACACACATCCACAGTTTAACCACAGAGAGCTCACAACTACTGTATGTTATATGAGCTGCAATATTTTTCTGAAAGGTTACAGTCTTCAAAAATGATAGGTATACAGTACACAGCCAAAATCTGTCTGTGACAGGGTTTCTCTCTGTCACGCATTGACACATTGTAGTGTAAAGCTGCAAACTGTGCACATTCACTTTTAAAAATAAAGGTGCTAGGAAGGTTTTTGCAACAATTTAAACAACCATTTTCTTACATTTTGTCGAACCTTTTGTGCAACAGAAAGGTTTTGTAGATGCTAAAGGTTCATTGTGGATCCATACAGCCAAACACCTTTATTTTTAAGAGTGTTAGACAGCAGGTTTGTCTGTACCCTTTTGTAGCTGAAACCTATTAGCATCTCTTCAGAAGTTCATTTTGCACACATAAAACTACCATAGATACATGTCACAACGTTTTATGTATTTAATGCTCTTCTTTTTCTGTTTTTCTTTAAAAGAAACCAAGCAGGAGTTGGAGGACCTCACAGCTGACATAAAGAAGACAGCCAATAAAGTGCGCTCTAAATTAAAAGGTATAAAATTGTGATTAAGTAGTGAAAATTATCTACAATTATCTAAAAAATGCTGGGTCAAAAAGGGACAAACGCAACCCGTTAGGTAGTAATTTACCCTGTGCTGGGTTGTTTCAACCTTGTTTTCTGGGTTAATTTAAACCAGTGGCCGGTTGCATAAAACTTTACTTAAAAGTTAGTCATGAATTTTTTTCTTCAAGACTGATCATAACTGTTTTAAGTGTGTTACATAGACAGGTAGATTGGTTTTAATTTAAATCCAAAGCCCTAACTAATTGCTAGTTAGTCAAAATCATTCTTAAGACGCAGTCTTAACGTCACGGCTATGTTTATGCAACCGGCCACAGCGGATAGGATTGTCCCTTTTTGACCTATCGCTGGGTTAAAAAAAATAACCCAGCATTTTTTGCCTATGTGATGTCTGTATGCTAGTGTAATTCAACGCTATCTCATTGCAATTCATACATATTTTACGGGGTGGCTAATTTGTATTAATTTGTACAACCACATTCGTAATTTTTTTTAACGATTAGCCTTGGCCCCTGTGACGTTGGGGTTGTTGTTTTTTATGATAATCGTATGTTTTTGCACGATTCATACGAATTAGCCAACTCGTAAAATATGTATGAATTCTCGTGCTGTGTAATCCTAATGTTTTGAAAAAAATGAATGAAAAATGTAATTTTGACCATTTTAATGCTTTCCAGGAAGCAAATTTCCTTTTCCTAATTGATTAGCTCAATCGTCAATTAATGGTTTTAGTAAATGTTTTATGTGAACAGGGAGGGGGCTTTGCATTGGGAACATTACAGTATGACTATATCGTGCATAAAACTTTTATTATGGAAGAGCAGGAAAATCTTGTTTTCCACGAAATGTCTTCTTAATAATTAATGAATGGGACTTTTTAGCTAGTGTAGGTCAGTAAATATCTAAGAGGAAAGCATATCTGAACTCTGCAAGCATGTGAACTGTACCACACTTCATTAATAAACAATCTTTAGTCTGTTGCGGATCATTCTTCAGTTCACGTTATTCTAAAGATAACATTTGCATTTGTTATCTTTCATCAACATAACTTTCTTCCTATGCATATATCCTATGCACGAAGCAGCAGGTTTTGTTTGTTTTATTTCAATAATTAAAGGATAACATGAAGACCCATCCTACATTTGTTCATCATTTACATGCTTGCAGTGATGGTGCACACAGCTCCATCTGAACTAAAGGGAATGGGAATCCCATTGTGCCCTGAAGTGGACAATATTAGATACATTGAATAGATACATTGTCCTTCGGAGATTAAGAGACTTGTTATTACTCCATTTTGTCGGATACCTTGTTTATATGCACTTGCATTGTAGCAGCTCAGTCAACCAATTACTTTTGTGTCATCTGTGAATTTAATTATCCGCTAGTTGCTGTGAAACCTTGGTAATTGTTGTAACCAGGTAACCAGGGTGAGACAGCTGCTATATGAGATGTTAATGTAATATAATTAAGCAAATAAAAATATAAGGCTTTTTTTCCTAGAACAATTTATTGTATTCAGCGTATTTCTCTCAATTCTTTAGCAATCGAACAAAGTATCGAGCAGGAGGAAGGTTTGAACAGATCGTCTGCAGACTTGCGAATCCGCAAGACACAGGTATGTGAAAATAAAAAAATATTAGGGCTGTCAATCGATTAAAATATTTCATCTAGATTTATCGCATGATTGTCATGAGTTAAACCGTGATTAATCGCAACTTAATCACACATTTTTATCTGTTCTTTACCTTAATTGAACAATTTTCGAGTTTTAATACTCTAATCAACATAGGCGTGGACAAATGTGTATGCGTTTTGCAAATGTTTGTTTATTATAAGTGAAAGTGTCAGAAAATTTAATTTTGAAAAAAAAAATGTAAGGTTCAACAACAAAATCACTGCATCCATACCTTAAAATCTTTTTTCTTTCGTTTATTGTTTCATTGACATTGAGACAGACAGCTTTAAGATCTACAGTAATGCATGGATCTAATGTAATGTTACACATCACATATTTTTTCTCAAGAGTTAAACAAACATTCACTTAAGACATAACAGATTATATCTGCGTGAATTCTTATCAAAACATATTTTTAAAACTGTAATTCTGTCTATATGTGCATATATCGGGGTCGCCTGCCTATGTGCATGCTTTAGATGTGTCAGTCAGCACGAGGAAGATTGTTTTCGACTCTTAATAACTATTAAAATATCAATCAGGTCTCGAACTTTATCTCTCTTATAACTATTTTAAGTCCTGTCCCTTATTTTCTAATTCCTGCATGTTTTAAAACCGAAATCAAAATCTTAGACGTGCAATGGGATGGAAACGCATCCTTTGTATTAGTTAAGCATTTAGGATGGTCCATCTCTCAGAAAACATACAAATAAAGATCATTTTAGACGTTTAATGACTTTTTTTGCGCCTTATCCAACAACGGTCTACGCCAAGGGTCAAACAGAAATTGTGCATTGCGATAATCACAAAAATTAAGTTCTTAAAATTAATTTAAGGCGTTAATAACGTGTTAATTTTGACAGCCCTAAAATACACTGTTTATTTATATAAAAATTCAATATTTATCTACCAATTATTATTATTATTATTACTTGTATGTGTACATGTTTTTGAAACTATGCATTTTTTTGTGATTTACTCTTTTCTACATAAAATCATCCTACATAATGTAAAGAACATTTCGTGAAAAAATAACCTTGATATTTTTAATATTGCCTCAGTAAGATCATGCCAACGATTGACATCAAATTCTGATGCTAGATTATGCATAACTAGATATGGGACTTTAACCTGAATTTCACAGGCTTACATTTTGTTTTCAGGGGAAAATACTATGCAAATTTTTTAGAGTACCATGTGTCTTTACCTTAAAAATAATAAAATGGAGGTCAAGGAATCTTCAAAAGTTTATAAGGTTTTTTTATTCATGAAATGTGTCCTACAACTGTCTGTGTATCAGAAAATGTCTTTCAAAAACAAAAATGCATTTGGGGAGCCAAACAATAAAAGTGATGTTAGTATTAATTCTCGATTATCTATTACTACTACTATTTTGGGAACTTCAAGGGTTTGGTGCAACTGAACACTGACCTTCATCATGTTTAATGTGCTTTTTTGAGAGGCATACAAACTTCATCTGACCTCTGCCCTCCCACTGAGAAATGTCTAAAACACCCTCCTTAGCGCCATCTGCTGTTTACTATGAGAACAAGTGCTGTAATCTCTTAAACTGCAGCAAAATCAGGCCCATCTCACTGCGATCGCACACACTTAGCCCACGATATTATCAGACCGGACCGCCCACTGACAGCGAGTACATTTACCACCTGATCTGGACTGCCAAAAAAACAGAAACATTACCACATCTCTGACCCTCCCCGCATCTCCACCTCTGATTCACAGCATTCCACGCTGTCGCGCAAGTTTGTTGAAGTGATGACGGAGTACAACACCACGCAGTCCAAATACAGGGACCGCTGCAAGGACCGCATTCAGAGACAACTGGAAATTAGTGAGTCCTCCGAGCACGAATCTAGACAAATGTACACCCACACGCATCAGACTAATAACAACCTCCACATTGCTGGAAAACCAGAGCCATTTGTGTCCTTCACATACATACATATGTGATGTTAAGCTGCTGACGTGATGTTAATTTTGAAGTAGTAACTATATTTATCTTTTTATATAATTGTAAGGATGTCTTTAATGGCCTGCACTCTTAAAAATAAAGGCGCTTTAAAGGTTCTTCACAGCAATGCCATTGAAGAACCTTTTCTGGTTCCTCAATGAACCATTCAGTCAAAGGTTCTTGGAAGAACCAAATTATTATAATCTAAAGAACCTTTTTTACTAAAAAAGGAACTTTTTTGAAACAGAAAGGCTCTTCGTGGAACCATTTAGCCGAATTTTTTTCTTTTATGGCATTGTGAAGCACCTTTATTAGTTTCTAACTTATTTTTGCTATGTTAGCAAATGTAATTTTAATTTAAACTAAATATATATTATTAATATTATTGTACTATGGTTGACATAATGTATGATTACAAAGATTTGAATCCCTATAAACTACACAGTCAGAAATAAAAGTACAATGGGGTCCCAATATGCACCATTTAGGTACAGATACCTTTAAAGTAAATCTTTGGTACTTTATTTGAGGTACTAATATGCACCTAATAGGTACAAATGTGTACTTTTTAAAAGGGTACAGCCCCAGTGACAGCTTTTTTTCCTTTATTTCTGAGAGTGTACGGTCGAAAGTTTTGAAACACTTGACTTAAATGTTAACTATGATCTTAAAATCTTTTCATCTGAAGATGTATGGTCAAATGCTTGAAATTACTATCGTAGACAAAAATAGCTGTGCCAAATATGTTACATTTCGTAATTAGATATATAAAATATTACTTTTGAAATGGATGACTTGAATTGAATATTGAAGGAAAATCAGCTAAAGATTAAAGGAATATTCAATTTTCTTAAAAGAAAAATCCAGATAATTTACCCACCACCATGTCATCCAAAATGTTGATGTCTTTCTTTGATCAGTCGAGAAGAAATTATATTTTTTGAGGAAAACATTGCAGGATTTTTCTCATTTGAATGGACTTTAATAGACACTTTAATAGAGTTTCAAAGGACTATAAACAATCCCAAACAAGACATAAGGGTCTTATCTAGCGAAACGATTGTCATTTTTGACAATAAAAATAACAAATATACACTTTTAAAGCACAACTTCTCGTTTAGATCCGGTCGTCATGCGCTAGCGTGACCCGACGCAATACGTCATCACGTCAAGAGGTCACAGAGGACGAACGCGAAACTCCGCCCCAGTGTTTACAAATGTGGTGAAAGAGCACCGTTCCTACGTTGTTGTATGTCAACTGATACTAATTAATGTCTTTGTGTCCGTTTATTGTTTAAAATGGTCCGCAAATGTGCGTTTTATATGTGTAACACGTGACCTCCCTACGTCACAACGCATTTACGTTAGGTCGCGCTGGACCGGACCTAAACGAAAAGTTGTGCTTAAAAGTGTATATTTGTTATTTTTATTGTCAAAAATGACAATCGTTTCGCTAGATAAGACCCTTATGTCTCGTTTGGGATTGTTTATAGTCCTTTGAAACTCCGTTAAAAAAAAGTGTTGAATTAAGTATTAATTGTTGGTGTCTATTAAAGTCCATTAAAATGAGAAAAATCCTGCAATGTTTTCCTCAAAAAACATAATTTCTTCTCGACTGATCAAAGAAAGACATCAACATTTTGGATGACATGGTCACCAAAGCAAAATGGTTATATTTGACCCAACAATGGACATGGTCAACCCAGCAAAATGGTTATATTTGACCCAACAATGGGTTCAAACAACCCAGCATTTTGGGTTGAACTTGAAACAGCCCAACGGTTTGGGTTTGTCACTTTTTGATCAGATGCTGGGTTGGGTTAATTTAACCCAAATGCTACTCAAATGCTGGGTTATTCTTTTTTAAATAACTTATCCATGTGTTTTGTCCAATATTGGCCCCGCCATGGATTAAAAACTACCCAACATTTTATAGTGTAGATGGCAGATTAAAACCTCAAACCCATTTTAAAATACCCAGAACACAATCTGTTAACACTGTATATCTGTTATTCTTTTAAAAAGCTGGCAGAACAACTACCAATGAGGAACTTGAAGACATGCTGGAGAGCGGGAAGCTGGCTATCTTCACTGATGATGTACGTTCAATCATTTAAAGCTAAATCACTGTGCATACTTCTATTGCAGTTTAAATCCCAAAGTCAACATAAGACGTATTTGTTTTTGTTTACGTAAGCCATTTGTGAGCAGATTTGATACATATTATAGTTATCGTAAGGGTAAACCTATGACTCTTTCTAGTGTATATATAATATGCAAATGTATATATATAATCTTATTAAAACAAAGTGAGTTGAACTTCTCTCCGATTCTCTGCATGTTAAACAGATCAAGATGGACTCTCAGATGACCAAGCAGGCACTAAATGAGATCGAGACTCGACACACTGAGATCATTAAGTTGGAGAACAGCATTCGTGAGCTGCACGACATGTTTGTGGACATGGCCATGTTGGTGGAGAGTCAGGTAAATTCAGATTGTAATCAGTCCTCTACGATAAAGCTTACCCTGTGTGCAATTTAAATTCAACAAGACACAACGACACTGCATCTGACCACGTGACCAAGGACAGTGGAAACTACGTGACATTGCTACACAATGGCTTTATTTTAAGATACTTGGATAAGTGTCTTGCTCAAGGGCACAGTAGTGATAACTCAATGATCACCAAACATTTTTTTAAAGTAAAAGCACAATCAATAATAATATATATACTAGTTCTCTGAGAGTCACCTACCGTGACCCCTCCCTAGCCCCAACCAACCTCAAATATCCTACCATATCACAAGAAACTGATGGTAAAGGTGTGTATGACTGCTGATATTTTGAAGATGAGGTTTTCTTAAAGTACTGTTTTTTGTCATTTTCAGGGTGAGATGATTGACAGAATTGAGTATAACGTGGAGCACTCTGTGGACTATGTAGAGAGAGCAGTTTCAGACACCAAGAAGGCTGTCAAATACCAGAGTCAGGCACGCAAGGTAAAACATGTTGTCCCTCTTCGCTGTTACACATGACGTCTTTCATGTACAATCATTCATGCCCTCGTTGCATTTCTGAAGATGTCAGAAATAAAGGTACAAAAACTGTCACTGGGATGGTATTCTTTAAAAATGTCTTAATATGTACTATTTAGGTACAAATACGTACCAATATGCTTTCTTTAGGTACAAATGTGTACTTTTTCAAAGGGTGCTGACCCAGTGACAGCTTTTGCATCTTTATTTCTGAGAGTGTCATGAGTTGCATACAAGGTTTACTTACAGATCATTGCAAAATGCCCACTTATTGGTCATTTTTGTTAAAGTCCATTTAAAGTCCGACATTAAATGTATTCTCAGTTTGTGACACTACAGAAAAAATGTGATATTAACCACTTAGCCAAATTTGTAAGATTAATAAAACGCCAAATGAATAAATTATTAAAATCTTGCAAAAACAGGCAGGATTCTTTGCTCTCAAACGCTGGGTGCGCCTAATTGCCGGAAAGCTACAGTCTTTTTTACTTTTAAATACAGCTACAACCTGAATGGATGCTTACGATTGTGTTAGGGGCGGGGCCATGCTCGGTGGCTCCGGTGCGTCATCAAGCCACCGTTTTAGCCCCACCCAAATAATCCTGAACACAGAAATGTGGAAAAACTGTTTAACTATGTCTTCCACAATTCAGTACTAGTTCAGAGTCTTGGTAATGTATTTCAACTAAGGTTGTGCCTCCATGACAATAGTTGGCATTTTTGCCAATAGTAGTTTTAACTCTTTCCCCGCCAGCATTTTTTTTAAAAGTTGCCAGCCAGCGCCAGCATTTTATATGACTTTCACAAAAGTTTAATTTCTACAGAAAATGTTTTTCTTCAAATATCTAAGATACAATATATCAAATGAATGAACAGACCCTCTGCTTTAAAAAAAAAAAAAAAAAAAACGTTTCATCATACCTTCATTAGTTCTCTTTTTATTCCATCTCAAATATGGGTAGGTTTCTTCAAAAACACAAAATTTTGAGCAAAAAGCTGAGATAATTGCATTTTTGTAGAGGACTTTTGATAGAGATCAGACTCAGAGCGATCCTCGAAACATACACAGAGTTTGAACTGTTTGCCTTAAGGGAATACTTCCGGGTTTTATAAGTTGGGTAATAGCGCCACCTGATGGATAATTGTGGAAATATGGATTGCCGGAAAAACTCGTCATTGGCAGGAAAGCGTTTTCTCTTAATTGACAAGTTAATTCGTCAATGGCAGGGAAAGAGTTAAAGAAACGTTTCTTTCAACGGTCAGGGGTTGACGATTTTAAGTGTGAAATGCCCAGTAGGTTCTTGAACAGATGCTGTCAGCATCAACCCCTTTGGCTGCAGTTTTTGAAGTTTCTGGCTAATTGCCATTGCACTGACAGCCCAAAGGCCGCAGACTCCTGGTAGTTTGCCACATGCTTTTAAACTGACTTTAATCAAAAATTGTCCTATGCAGTTAAAGTAGTTTGCCAGTAGTGAAGTATAAAGTATGACAATATTCAAAAATACAGTTGCTTACTAATTGAGTGTTTTATTATCTTCATACTCTTTAGCTTTAGGCCATACACCCAGACATAAGGTTTGAGTTGGTTTTGAGAATAGCATCCTAGCCTGCGCATGCTCTCATTCATCTTAAAAGAACGCAGTTAGTAATTTGTATTAGGTTAATTACTAATTAAATTAAAACCAAACTTACTCGAGAGCAAGAGAACTTAAAATGGTTGTAGATTAGATAGAATTAAAAAGCTTGTTGTTGTTTGTTAACATCTTTTATTTCTTTTGTTTGACCCCCTGTAGAAGAAGATCATGATCATCATCTGCTGTGTAATTTTGGGAGTGGTTTTGGCGTCCAGTATCGGAGGAACACTGGGCTTCTAAACGACACCAAGAGAGAAGAAACATTCGGAGAGCTGAGTGCTTTACCACTAAAACATGAGGAAACTGTCATAAAACGGGGGTTGGGTAGGGTTAAAAGCCGAATATTCAAAATCATACCATCGAAAACAAAATAAATAACAAAGGAGATGTTACGTACTAGCTGATTTAAATATATAACAAGTGGGTTCAAATAAACGTAATATTTACAAACTGTACATGTAAATGTATTGAACATAAAAGCAGCACATGGGTTACTACCTGTAAAGGAATAAAATCAACTTTTTGTTTTTATTTTATTTTTCTAGCGTTGCTTTCATTTTTGGGGGGGCATCCAGGACAGTGCCAGGAACTGCTAAATTTATTTATGTTCCAGCAGAACTCGGTGTTTGGCAAACCATAAATGCATTAAGAATACTAACCTACTGACTGCATAAATGTTAGACAATAGTCATAGTCAGACGTTCTGAGCGATTGCTTACATTCAAACGAAATCTCTCATTGTTACGTTATTAGAAAACCGATTATCGAACGCTAACAGTCGGACTGCTCTAGTTTAAATGCATCAACCTCATAGCGGAATTCTTCGTAGTTTTATTGTGGGCAACCGAAAACAAGCAACGAATAAAAACATGATCTAAGAAGAAGCACACATCATTTAATTATAGTGACAGGAAGTGACATCACTACGTTTGTACATAGAGGTGATTTTTTTGTGGCCTTGCCGCCAACTTCATTTGCTGTACTGCTGTACTAGTTGGCAGTGAAGAAACTGACATTTTTTAAGTTTAAATGTCGCCACATCGTCACACGTTTAGAAAGCGACACTGGGATTGGTAGGGTGGCATTGTGTAAACTGTCCAACTATGCAGTTTTGATAGCGAAAAGTGCCCCAGATTTTTTATTTAAACTGCACTGAAGGACCTACAGAAGGATAATGAAAGACAGATAAAAGAGACACAGTGTATTTGTCTATACTGTTCTAGAGATTTCTTACAAGGAACGTTTTGAAACAGAAAATTTAAAGATAGCGTCAATACTTGAAGCAATGCCTAGCTTAAATATTATCTTTTGGAGAGTGGTCGGTTCCGCTAGAGTTAATTTTTCTTATTATTTGCTTCATACAGATGTTTATTTATATGATCATTTAAACGAAACGTTTGGACTGGACAATTACGGTTTTGAGGGATTAAATAGATTTGAAAGTTTGCTTGATGTTGTTCATCTTGGTGCTAGTTAACGATGAGACTCGTAAAACGAAACGTTCAAAACTGGGACAAGACGGACACCCCACGTTAAATTCTACATATCTTAAAATGGGGTCAATATTTGGTTATATCGTACGTTGTAATGTTCATCAAGCTACGTTTAACACGTAACTAATCAAAATACATATATAGATATTTAAGCAAATTTTATATATAAATAAAAAACTCAAGTTTATCTCCTAACGCCCATGCTAGCACCTTGCCAAGATTCAAGATGAAACTAGCTTAGATTTTGTCATGGTTTGTCCAAAGATTTTTTTAAATACAAAACAGCTGGATCGATTTGTTACGTTTTTCTTTCTTTTCGTTTATTTTTTTTTCAGACAGAAAGTGCCAGCTTGGTGAATTACGTACTGCTTGTTTTAAATTCAAGGGCTAAAATTCAAAACCAAACTTTAGCTCTGTTTTCTGTTTGTTGATATAAATTCACAATCCCTCTTTGCACGATTAGTCTCAGACAATACCGAGAGATTATGCGTTTAGAAAGCCCTTTTCTCCTCATTGTTAAACAACGTGTTTATGAAAAAAGTGCACTCCTTTTTCCAATATTGACTTCATTTTCCATGTACTGCTTATTACAGAATATATAACAGGAGCCCCCCCACCCCCCACCCTCGTATCTACCCAAAGCAAAGTAGTGGGGAACAGGAAAGATTTGGGGATGTATACTGTATACTTTTTACAAAGCCTGAGGCAGAGGCCGGGACTATTTTGCTTTAATCATTTCAGTAATGTCCAGCATGTTTTCTTTGAAACTTCTGTGTATTGAGTGTCAAATCACTTACATGTATGGTAAAATGAGGTAAATATGTATGTCGGTGTTGTTTTTAGTAGAAGATAGAGCTGGAAGGCCCTTATTTGTTAACGCATGCAACTTTCTCTTTGTTAGTTTGCATGGCTCTCTATCATGTGTGCACTTTACAATCAAAGAAAACAACGTCTTACGCCGCCACATTTTTTTGGGTTGTACTGTTTATCGCTTTGTTATTTTGTTATTTTTTTATTCTTTATCTCTAAGGGTCGGATGGGGGAATCGACATCATTTAATAGTTTTGCCGGCCGTGTCATTATGACCCCGATGATGCTGGAGTTTTACCGTGGTCCCCATGAATGTGTTCCCTGTGGATGTGCACACCTATACAAATTTTACGTTTGTTGCCGGGTATTTCGCTCCTTACCATCCATAGTGCAAAACGTCGTACTTTCCCCCCTCCTCACCCTCTGGAAACACTCCAGTTATTTTTCCGCCTCTTATTCGTTTCTGCATTACCCCGATGTTACCCAACTTGATCGTTGTGCTTAATTGGTGATGATACGTGATTTTTTCGTACAGACTATTGTTTATTGTGAGTCGTGTGCTGCGGTGTCGAATTGTGCAACTCAAAGGCCACGCGTGCGTGCCCCCGTTCCCTCGCCATTTTTCCTTTTTTACACACACATTGCTGTATAGTGAGCATGAGCGTTTTGTGTGTGTGTGCGGTTGTGTGTGTGCTCGTCTGCTCTTGAAGCCCTAAGCAGTGTCAGCGTATAGGGGTTCCTCTGGTCTGCAGGTCTATAGTTTGCAGCTACAGAGTCCCGGTTTTGTGCGACTTCATAAAAATGTTGAGAAAAGTAATAAGATTTAAAAGCCAAAGCGTTATGCGAGTACAGAGCACAATGGTACAGTCAACTGTATTGTGTAGTCCTCTTCGCCTGTAAGTCTTGTGAACCACTTGTTTTCAATTGCAATGCATTCAAACCACAAGGTTCTCATAAAGGTTTTGAATTTGTCCATTTTTATTTATTTATCAAGAATATGTATAATGTGTACTACCAAGCTTGTTCGTTTTAAAGCACTTTCTCCTAAAACAGCTGCGTACAAAACAAATATTTCCCAGCAATGTCCAAATTTTGAGTGTATGTTGTTATGTTTCCCCCCCACAAATGATGCTATATATGTTGCATTTCCCTTTGTTCAACTCAATTTTACTTCTGCCTCTGTGCTGGCAATACATTAGACGTAGACATTAGATCAGCTCTGGTTAAAAACAATGAAATAATAAAAATTGTATAATAACACGGGAACAGATCTGGATGAAAGTTTTCTTAGTTGTCTTGCGTTCATTGTTTTTCACACTGTTTGTCACACGGACACTGAAACGACCAGACAGCACTAGCGTAAAACACAGCACATTCAGAAGGCATTTTGTAAATGAGTGAAAATTCAACTAAACTGAAACTATGTACCTTTTAGAGCTTAACTGCATAATAGTCTTTTTGGTTGGGGTTGTTGAGCGCCTCATCGCCGCAGGTGGAGAAAAACGATCTCATCTTTCGTTCAATTGACACGGCGAGCGGCGGCGCGATAATACGGAGCTAGCGCGCTCTAGGCGCGCAGCATAGACTGCGTCTGCTAGGCCGACAAAACATTTGCGTTATGACCGACATGTATTTTTCTGCTCCGTGGCTTATAGAAGCAAGCCTCCAGGACCTGCGATTGTGATTGGCTCGACAGCCCCAGCCACAAACCTCCTTAATTTCAAGCCCGTTTGTGTCATTCCTTTGATGTATATTCCCATTAAACTTTATACCAGTATTCTTGTTTCAGTGTTAGATTTAGAACGAGGAAACGGTTTATAGAGATGGTGCTCAAACTGTGATTATGGCAAAATGATCATCGCAACATTCACATGAAGACCTGCAGTGATGTGATGAATATATATATATATATATAAATATATTATTATAATTAAAGGAAGACACAGTAAACCTTTGCTGACAGACTGAATATGGATGACCTTACTGAATTCTACCGTTATCAAATGTGATGAATTATATAACTACAATGATTTAAAGAATCCCGAGAAGTTGTGTTATATTAGTAGTAATATTGAATGCTCGCGATTTTGTCAATCTGAAATGAATCTTTGTCTTGTAATTATTGTAAATATTTCAAAGAGAGAAAAAATGACTTGCATGTCCATGTATAAAACTACTAAAATAGTTCCTGTCAAAGTTGTGAGGTTGATTGAGTTTTATTTCTTTACCCTGGTCGCAGGTTTTCAATGTCGCTCGATCGCTCGCTCGTCTTAATGCAGCATCTTTAGTTTCCGATGATGTCAAGGGTGATGTATTACGGAAAAAAGGAACAACGCTTTACCATCAGATTCAATACAATATATATATCTCAGAGAGCCGTTAACGGTTAAACTCTGGGGAAAGTGCTTCCCTCCATTTGCACCGTTGATGCAGTAGGTCTACAGTTCAAATGCACACTTCATCTGTAGCTTCCAGAAACCTTCAAAGTTTTTCTAGCGTTTAACGCCTGCGCTGAGGTCAAATTCAAAAAAACGTATTAGCAGGGCATTGCGTGATTTATGTTCGGACACTTTCACAATCGGTGTCGTTTAGAGCTGTACATAGCTGTTAGAAAACCTTATGTCCGTAGACTGTAGCGTAAAATTCAAAAGCTATGATGTAAGACTTTGACGGATGATTTAATAAACTACTTAACTTACTTCAATAGTTAAAATGAAAGCAGAGTAAGAAAACGACGAATGCTAAAGAATACAACACTCATCTGTGCAATACTAAGAAAAGGGCTTTCTCGCACGTCTATATGAAAGCACTGACTTCAATATTATTGTGGAAATCTACACAATGGTTCCAACCGTGGCTTTATGTGTCGCCAAGCGTCAACTTTCGCCCCACTAGGATCTAAGTTAAACCACAATGAGATGGGGATGGGAAGGAAGAAATGAAATCGATTTCTGCAACTTTGACTGGAATTGCAACTTCTGTCTTTTATTTTCTGTGTGTGTATGTGTGTACTGTATTGTAAAAAAAGGAAAAAGATACAAACAAACAACTTAATTGTCCCTCTCTCCCCTTCTCTTGTAATACTGTTTGATGTTCTGTTTGGTTAGTGTGGCGTACCAGTAGCCCTCTCCTCTCTTAACCCTTTGCTATCTTCCTTCCTACCTTCTCTCACGACCTTTCTCCCTCTTTTCTCCATGGATCTTTAAGATGAGAACTCTATGCAGATGCTGTCTTTTATAAGTGTGTCAAAATTTTAAGTTGAAATGAAAATGAAAAAAGAAAAACCCCAAACAAACAGATATTATGAACTGAAACAAAAAATAAAGAAAAACGATTGTCCAGTGTAATTGCTGTAATGGTCTTCCATACTTTTCCTTCTGTCAAGTTTCTGAAATCCTCACAGGCAAAGAATAATTTCGGGTGATGAATATCAATAAAGGTTTATGGTTTACTTTATGTTTACAATGAAATGCATGAACAAATGAGCTCTCTCTTGACTACATTTGAATACATTCCCTTCCATTTTTAAGTAAACCTTACAAGCAATTACCATACTTTTCTTCTGGAGGGCTCTATTATTTCTAGAGATGCACCGATTGCAATTTTTATGTCCGATTCCGGTTTTTCTAAAGGTGTTGCCTGCCGATACCGATTTTTGCCAATTTCGATTCCTTTCTAAGAACTAGAATTGATGCCTAGGCTACAAACAAAAATAAAAACTTTATTTGAATTATAAAATAAATTATGAAACATTGCACCTTCACCCAATCTGCATTAAATTACAGAATCTTTATTCATTTGAAAAGATCTCAATATAAAGTGCTCAGGCTCACTGACATGTTCCAAATATCAGAAAAAACGAGGGCGTCCGAGCTGGGCTGAGGAAGTTTATTATATTTCTGAAGCCTCTGCCTGGAGAACGGCATATCAACGTGTCATGCGGGTTAGGACTCATGTTGAAATGCAAGTGTTTTTAAGAGTCTTATTTGTGTTTACAGTCTGAAGGTTTCTAATTACGGCATGATTTGTGGGGGCTATGCGGCTTGCGGACGTTATGTCAAATGAGTCACGTTTACGGGTAAGGAATTAAATTAATGCTGCTGTTGTATAAGGTTCGGGTGCTGCTTCCACTGCGAGTGTGCATGGGGCTGTGACGTTATTGCTTGCACCACTTGCAAGAAAAGAACCAGCTTGAAATCGGAATGTCGTAAGACTGACCGGCCGGTACCGGTCCAGTCGTGCACAAAATCTGCCAATTCCGGTCAATGGCCGCCGGTGCATCTCTTATTATTTCTTTTGAGAAATCTAACATTTTATATTTTTGTATAATGCTTCTCTTTATTTACTGACCTTTCTCAAATACCAGAACCAAGGCACAATTTTTCACTAAGCTGTCTTGTTCATCGACATCCTGGATTTAGAACTTACGCTAACTTTCTGGGTAAAATATTTCATCTCATGGTTCAACTGGCCATCTGACACTAAACAAAAGATAATGACCTAAATAAGGAGAATTTGATTCAGGAAACTATTTAAAATTGAAAAGGAAGGTATGGTTTGCTACTTATATATAGCCAGGACTAGGCCTTAGTTTAATTAAAAAATATAACTAGTTTTAACAAACATGCCTTACTAAAAATCATTGCCTGTGTGCATTTTGAGGCAAAACAAAGGCCACTGATGTATTTTAAGATATGTCAGTGCAAGTAGTTTTCAGTTTGGACAGCTCTTTGGACTAGTCTAATCCCTGTCTGGGAAACCGCCCCCATAGAGGTCTTGTGTTAACATTGGATTTTGAGATGCACATCCAGAATTGCCTCGAATAACTACAGAGTTGTGATATGAAATAACAAATATCCTACCTTAATAAATTGTACACTTCTGAAAATAAAGGTGCTTCATGATTTTTGGCTGAATGGTTCCATAAAGAACTTTTAACATTCGAACAACGTTTCGGTTTCACAAAAGGTACTTTGCAGTGAAAAGTTTTTTTTGTGTTTTAAATATAAAAAGGTTTGAAAGGTTAATGGTTTTTCTACAGCATCGCTTTGAAGAGCAAGCACCTTTATTCAAATCTTGTTTAGAAAAATTATTCCATCAATTGTGCTTAAGATGTTTCATCCACTGTAATGTTCTGGACACACTTAAAATTAACTATAATGAGCTAAATTCACTCAAGACCACTGCATGCAAAGTAGATAAAGTTAGACAGAGTGGTGATGGGGGTTTGGTCAATAGCCCAGTTATTGATTTAGCCGGTAGACGTCTTAAGAGTTGTGCAAGGCCAGCAAGTGCAATATCAATACTCTAAATGAACTAATTTTGTCCTTTCAATATAAACTCACCAAACTTGGCAGGTATGAAGGGCTGGTTTTCCAGTTGCTAAGCAACAAGCTGTAAATTTTCATTTAAAAATACTTCAGCAACTGTGCTCCATTTGAGCTATAAGCTTTATGTGTTAATCTTTTATGTTAAGGGGGTTTTAATAATTCCTCTTAAAAATGCCATTTCTTTAACAAATGGAACAAACAAAACATATTCATAACCTTTTCGGTTAGTCTCCATTTAATTCATAGTTGTATCAATAAATGACATTGTAAATTGTAAAAACGTTATAGGCCATGCCTGGGGCCAGCGTGAATGATGCTCGGGCCAGTTAACAGGCACCGCTACGAAAGTTTATTATTTGCACAAGTATTTGGTATTTTTGGTTGGGCCAGTGATAATTTTGAATCCGGATTTTAAAAGCCGTGTCTCTGATTGACCAGCTAATCTGTACGATGTGATTGGCCTGAATACATCTGACATCAGCCAGAAATGTGATGCTCCTTACCATGTTTAAAAGATTCACGCACAATGCAATGCTAACAGGAGTTAACTTACAGGCTGTGAGTCCAAAGCGAGAGGAATTATGATAATGTCGGTCTCGTCTACATCACCAATCCCAAAAAGACAATCTGCGTGTTTGTTGTAGACCAAGAAAATAGATTTACATTGGAGACGATAACTCGCGTCTTCGTTAACTTTGGCGTATGTACCTTTTGCATATCGTTAACATGTACGAATACACACTTACACACCAAAGAAAATGTAAAATCGTGAATCGAACCATTGGTGCTCTTTAAATTTTTGGCATTGAGCAATGTAGGCTACTCAGAGCTCGCAAAATTTACTCAGAAACTGGATGTTGCATTTCTGTATTTTTATATGTATCTTACCCGAGACACCAGTTTGGACCTGAACACCCAAAACAAGTTCACTGTAAGTTGACCGGAGTGAAAAAAATTACCTTATCTGAAGTCAGTTACTGCAGTGATGCTTTCAAATGAAGCCGGCAAGCAAAAGGAATCTTTTTACCATCTAGGTTATCTATACAGTCTGGCTTTGAATATCCCACTTCTAGCCAAAACAATCTTGAATTTGGTTAAAAAACTTGCGAGATGTATTGTATTTGATCACGTAGACGACTTTATAGATTACGAGGTGTTTGGTTTCTTTTTATTTCATACATTTTTGGGCTATGGTTAGACGTCAATTCCATTTTCATTCATTGACAGATCAAATTCTGCCTTGTTTTAGCACAGATGTCTGGGGCTGTGTTTGGATGGTTATTAGACGTCTTTTAAACGCAAAATTGCTTGCTGGAAAATCAATGGCAGGTCTTTCCTCAGTAGCCTGTAACTGTGTTCAGACTGAGTATTGGTCAAGCTGATAGATCTATCTGAAGGTAAGTTCTTACCTGGGATCTTTCACCATCTAGTGGACATTTTAGGACCTCAAATCAACCTTTTGCTCATTAATACATTATTCTGCACCTGAAAATCAAATGAATACTTTTAATTTAACTTTCTCTAAAGCACAAAAGGTAACATACATTTAGACATTTAGCACAGGTGACTCAAAAAAGGAGAACAATGAGGCAATTCCCCTTAAGGACACTTACAATTCAACGTACTGTTAGGTCTTGGTGAGCTTTTCGTGAATTATGAATACTAAGATATAATCTTAACTAATCCCAAAACGTAAGTTTAAACAAACAATTTGAATTGCCACATTCAGACCATTAGTTTACATAAACGTCTTTGGCGGTCAACTTTGGGACTGACGTCACTCCAAGGACTCTTCACAACGTCTGTCGTCGTCGTCTTCATAAATTAACTACATCATACCCAAATAAAGGTGAGTAAGCCTAAACGGTGACCGATAATTAAATTATTTTAACTCGACTAAGTTACTCCTGAATTAGTTTTGAGCACATTTTCTGTCATGGTTCACCAACTTTTTAAGAATCGTCAACATTTTCGTATCAGTCAAGTTGAATGTACTCATTATGTGCACCCGTGAAACATTAGAGTGCATAATATGAAGAATGTAGTGTTTATATATACATATAACTTTATGTATTATTACCTTTACGATGTTTATTAGACCTGTGATGGATGTACACATCTGCAACTTGATAAAGTTGAATCAAACTGCTAGTGCTATCATCATGCGCATGCGCGGAGATTCTTTAGTATGCCGCTAGTGGCCACTGGCACTGCCAATTAAAGGGATAGTTCACTTTAAAATGAAAATTCTGTCATCATTTACTCGTCCTCATGTTGTTCTAAATCTGTATGAATTTCTTTTTTCTGATGAACACAAAAGAAGATATTTTGAGAAATGATGGTAAACACACAGCAGTAAGTGACCATAGACTTCCATAGTAGGAATAAAAAAATATGATGGAATTTAATGGGTACCATCACCTGTGTGATTACCATAATTTATCAAAATATTTTCCAAGTCATTTATCACAATACTTCCAAAAAAAATTTCCTACTGTGTAAGTCAATAGTCACTTACTGCTGTGTGTTTACACCATTTCTCAAAATATCTTCTTTTGTGTTCATCAGAGAAAACAAATTCATACAGATTTAGAGCAACATGAGGATGAGTAAATGATGACAGAATTTTCATTTTAAAGTGAACTATCCCTTTCAGTATGTGACTTCTGTTTTTAAATGAGATGTTTGGGAACTTTAGACTACTAGTATTTTTTCTGAAGTCTACCACACAAACCCATAATTAATTTAAGCCCATAAATATTATTTGCTTGTAATAGCTTTCCATAAAGGGTCAACCAATACTTTTCAGCCGAAGACACTAAGAGGTTTGAACAAACCATATTGTAAGAACTTCTGAAGGTATTTTTATGGCAATTTAAATAGCAGGACCTACAATAAGTAGGAACTATATTATATCTGTATGAATTAAGTAATATGGAAGAATCTGTTTACTACAACAAAAACTTTGTCATTATTTTACTCACCTTCATGTTTTTAATTCCTCAATGTTTTTCCTTGTTTTTCAGAACCCAAACAGATTTTTGGGGATGTTAAAGGGGTCATATTATGAATTTTTTTTAAGATGTAAACTAAATCTTTGGTGTCCCCAGAGTGCGTAATTGAAGTTCTAGCTCAAAATGCCCCACAGATAATTAATTATAGCATGTTAAAATTGCCACTTTGTAGGCCTGAGCAGAAGTGTGCCGTTTTGGGATGTGTCATTTAAAATGGAAATGAGCAGATGAAGTGCAAACACTGATCACAATGATGGTGGTTTGTTGCAGTTCAGACCCAAAGACCCAAAAGTGTCAAGTGGAGTTATTTAACACTTTTGGGTCCTTTTGAAGCTTGAAGGGTTTTCTGGTTAATATGAGGGTGGATGAGGTTGGGTTCTGAAGAACAATGACATTATTTATTTTGATGACAAATTTTTGGTTTGGGGTGAACTTTCACTTTAAAATACTATAATAAAATACTATAAATAGTGATAAAGCTGCTATGCAAAAACGCAAAATTATGAAAAGCATGATACATTTTCTTTTTATCGAAAGACTTTAACACCATGACACTGAAACCAGCTGATGGGTGTTGACTAACCACATACACATACATTCGAAGTGAATGTTACATTAATTTTCTATTTATTTTATTATTTGATAGCATTGAGGTTATATTTCAAACATGTTCTAGGAAATGAATTATCAAAATGTTGTTAAAAAAATTGTACAGTCACATCTGTGTGTGTGTGTGCATATATATTTATATATAAACATTATATACTTTTGTTTATATACATAATATATATAGTTTATATATATTATGTATATATAAACAAAGAAGAAAAAATATGAAACTTTTAGCATTTATTTTTAGAATCGATCAAAGTCAATCCTTGACAAAGTAGCAACTGTGCACCAGGAAAGATTCGTTTTTTGTATTTAGCCAATTGTGACAACTTGCAATGGTACAGGTACATAAATATATAACCTTTCCGTGCGACGATCATACCGCATACAATTTCATGTTCACTCAAAATAAATGACTTAGCACCAGTGCTCCCAAGTATTAGAGGTTCAAAACAGTTAAAATGCAATTAAATAAAAAGAAAATAAAAAATACTAATAAATACATGGGTTACCATAACGGTGTAACTTGAGTAAAATATGATTGCCTTGCTGATTGTAACGATCACAAAATTATTCCTTAACATGTGAATCTAAACATGAGCGTGAAGCCATCACGTGAGAAAGGTGATGATACGTTTACACTCATTGTACTGCAATCAAAACACACATTATTACAGTTCCCTGTTTATTGCACAAGGGACAGAAATGTTCTTTTAAAAGCATAACAAATAATGGCAATGAAAAAGGAGATTACAGTCACTATAACAAGTGTTCTTTAGAAGTTCTCCCGTTCCCGACTGTGCCTCTGGAGAACGGAAGGGTCGGAACAAAACCGTTTGGAACGATAAATCCTAAAACTGCGAAGTTCTAAAACTAGCGTTTTCAGTTACAAGTGTTAATAATATAAATAAAATGCATACTACAGTGATCTTTTATAAAAGTTTTCCTGTAAATAATACAGTCAGAGGTACAATACAATACAAGGTAAAACCAAATGCCATTACAAGCAATATACATTTTCCCCCCTTTTTTCCCATTTTTTCATAGCACAACCTATTCATTTCTATACACTAGCTAGTTAGTTGCAGATTTATATTGTGGGTTCTGAGCAACATCATGAAATGAAGAGAGGGAACAAACTAACGATGCCGCAAAGAAGCGAACCCATTAAGCGCAATGCTGTCGTCTGCTGAATAATAAGATTTGAAGCTCATCTTCGTGCCGCAAGAAACACACGATTAAGAACGTCAAAAGAAAGGGGAAAATGTTTACAATCTTACACAACACCGAAACGTGTTGACTTTTCTATACACTGCTTAACATAGTTATTTCTAGTTTTTTGTATCATCCAAGACTGATAATTGTTGTGGATGGAGCTGCTGGGCATAGCATGAAAAGTATGATTATAATAAGGATGAATTGTTTCTTGTATCATTACCCTGAACACAGAAGATGTGTGTGTAGATGTTGAACCTACTAGAATTTAACTGTAACGTCATTAAAACAATACTGAGCTAACATTAGTCTGGAAGGAAATCTGCCATTTTATACATCATACCAATATAAATGCCTCATCTAAAAGTCATTTAAAACAAGACGCCAAATACTTTAAAAGGCTGGTATCAGAAAATGAAGGCGGTGGGCCTCAATGTCCCCCCACCCTCAAAAGGGAACTATGAAAATGTAAATAAGGTCACCTGTGGCGTTTAGGATAAGGGTGGGAAAAATATGTCACTATGACATAAAACTAACAGTCACACGGAGTTCACTGAATAATCCAATGTTTTGGGGGACATGCAGGGAACATAACAGCAACCAGTCTTGCAGCCACACCTCGAGCACTACAGTGACTAGAGATGAAGATGAGTAAAAGGGAATCAGGGTTTTGGCACCTCCAAAAACCTTGGCATGAACCTCCATGACAAACTACAATTTCGGCCATAACTTATAGAAAAGGCCCAGAGGGCATACTCAAAAAGTTGGTTTGGGCGGTGGAAGGTGCCGAACTGTTCCAATGGACCTTCTGATGGTGTCTTAAGTTGGACTTGCTTGAGAAGCGTTTATCACACTGTTGACATGAGAACGGCTTCTCTTTGGTGTGAATGCGGCGGTGGCAGATGAGCTGGGTGGAGACGCGGAAAGCCTTGCCGCAGTCTGGGCACTGATACCTCTTGGGTTCTGTGTGAATGCGTCTGTGGTTTTTGAGTGCCATTAAATTGGAGAATTCCTTCTGACAGGAGTTGCAGAAATAGGTGCCCATCTTGTGGCTGTTCTTGTGATTCAAAAGCGAGCTGGCGTGCCGGTAACCACGTCCGCATTGATCGCAAACGTGCGACTTGCACCCCGTCTCGTTGCAACTCCGAAACCGCTGTTGTTGAGGCGCGGATGAGCTGCTGGCACTGGGGTTGTGGTGTGTTGGGTTAAGCTTCGGGAGCCCGTTAGGATCCATCCCTTGGGCTTGCATCAGCGTATGGTCAAGCCCGGAATTCCAACCCAAATCAGAAACCCCAGGCTGTTGTGATGTCTTCGAGGCACGGCCATGTTGCATTTCCAAGTGGAGTCGGAAGCTGGCCTGGGTGGGGAAGCTTCTCTGGCACAGAGTGCAGGCAAACTCCCGTTCCTTTTGGTGCACACGGCGGTGATTCTGCAGTTGGGACGAGACGCGGAAAGCCTTGCCACATTCCGGGCAGCGATGCCGACGGATCTCCGAATGAATACGACGGTGGTTTTTGAGAGCGAGCAGGTTGGAGTAGGTCTTGAGGCACACGGCGCAGTGGTAGATGCCGACAGTGTGGGTGTTTTTGTGGTTAAGGAGTGAGCTGGCATGCCGGTAGGAACGGCCACACTGGTCACATCTGTAAAGACAAAACAAAAAAATAGAGAAAAGGTAAATCTCACCTGTTTGTTGTCCTATTAACCCCTTATTAGTTAGTTACCTAGATTAGTCTGAAAGTAACCTGACAATATGTAGTCGACTTGAATGATAACTGCGTTAACAGATGCACAAATACAGGTATATGATCTTGAATCCAGCTGCCAAACTTGTCCCAACTTGGACAGAATAAACTGGATAACAGTATATAAACTGAATATGATTTATTACTCCTGTGTATGAAAGTAATTCTAACTGGTGTTAAAGTAAAGGCAGTGGTGTAATTTATCATTTATAAACACCCTAAAGGACAAACTTTGTCATGAAAACTTTTACCTGCAGAACACGTCTCTTTATGAATTTTGAGGTGATTGTAAATGCAATTTGTTAGTATTAATGTGCTTTGTTAGTATGCATTTACATTTATAGAAATGTATCTTCCTTAATACATTTCTTAAAGGAATAGTTTCCCCAAAAATGAAAATCCTGTCATCATTTACTCACCTTATGTTGTTTGAAACCTCTCTGAGTTCATTTATTTTGCTAAACATAAAAGAAGATATTTTGATATGTCTGTACACATTCACTTCTATAGTATTTGTTTTTCTACTATGGAAGTCAATGGGTACCATCAACTGTGTGTTTGTCATCATTTTTTAAAATATCTTCTTTTGTGTTCAACAGAAGAAAGAAATCCATACATGTTTAAGAAAACATGAGGGTGAGTAAATGATAAAATTATTTTCATTTTTGAAAAATTTGTGACCCTTTACTCACCTTCATGACACACTCTCTACGGCTTTCTTTGTTGTTCGGAACCAAAACTCAGATTTTTTAAAACAAAAAGATTATTAAAGTAAAATAAAATATAAAACTTTTGTTTAAATGTAGCTTAAATAAATTGATTGCAACCACTCACCCCAAAAAAATTGATCAAATTCAATGAATCATTCTTTTCAGTGTGGTTTGTCTTTTTTTCAGATTTCTTCCAGCTATTTTGGGGTTAGGAAGAACCAATAAATATAATAACCAAATATTTTTCTAAGAACATGAAGCAGTATATTTGTCCATGTTTGTGTACAACAGCTGGCTTTTGGATGTAGCGGCATTTCACTGTAATTCATTGAGAAGCATAGCAAGCATCAATGGACGATTAATCGGTGCACTCTTATTAAATAACTCCAAGCAAGTCATGCTGTATATTTCAAGTGTTCTTTTAAACTAGGTTTGGTGAAAACTACAACACTATTAATTTCCTGTTTCCCTCTCTCTGTGCCTCAATTGTTTCATGAAACTTTAATATTTCTTTAACACATTAAACTAAGATAATTTACCCACCGCCATGTCATCCAAGATTGAAAAAAATTTAAGAATTCCACTGAGAAGAAATAAATTGTTTTGAGGAAAACATTCCAGGACCTTTCTCAATTCAACAGACCTATCTGACCTCAACAGTTCACAGCCTCAATGCAGTTTAAAATTGCAGTTTTAATGCAGCCCCAAAGGGCTCCAAACGATCCCAACCAATGCATGAGGGTCTTCTCATCTTGCGCTAGCCATGTGATGCACCAGCATGACCTTATGTATTACGTCACGTCACGTCGAAAGGTCACGCATGACGTATGCAAAACTACCGCTCAAATTTTTGAAGAAAGTGTGTAGAAAGAGGACCGCTTTGACGTTGTTATATATGGAATGATACAAATTAATGTCTTTGTGTCTGTTTATTGTTTAAAATGGTCTGCAAGTGTGCGTTTCACAAATCGTTAGCCTTATAGCATAACTGCCTAACGCCGGTTTCACATCGAAAGTTTTTTTCGGCGCCCATGTTAACAAGTTAAAGCATTTACACCGCACGCGTGAGCAGCGTGAGCAGCGCGTGCTAGCGTGACAGGAGCGTTGCTGAAGCAGCAGTGGTGCGATCATTTCGCAGTCGGCTTTATTTCTGCTGCGCTGCTCACGCTCAATTAAAGTGACAGTGCATTGTTTATGCTTTAAATGGTCGTGGATTTTAAAAAAAGTTTAATTTTACCATAAAATCATAAATGTGACACCAAGTGTGTTTCAAACTGTCATGACTTTTAGCAATTTAAAAGAAAGCAATTAAATATTTTTAAAACACCAGACTGCGCTGTCATTCACTGTCTGCCCAGCACTAAATGAGTCCTCATCTATAGACGGTTTCATCGGACGCACGTGATACACGTCTGGATCCGAACCTTACTTCCGGTTTAGTTTTTTTAATGGTCTGACTAGTTGCTAAACTGATCTCTTGAACAAATGCCTCGTCGAAAATAACAAATGTTTTGGTTTCCTGGGTAATCTATGTGTTGTTTTTTGCTTGTTTTACTACGTTTACAGAACTTTGTTGTTATTTATTCTTAGCGGAGTTTACCGGAAGTTACTTGCGAACCGCGACAGCCGCTTGTTTATGTTGTTACTGCTGAAACGGTCTATTATCTTCCGAGAAATAGATACATCTATAAATCTATGCTTAAACTGTTGAAGTGAAACACGATCGACTGCTTCATGCTGTCAATCACTGAGTGTTTTTTTTATTTTATTGTAAAACTTCAAAGAAACAGATTTGATAATGTGCCATGGGCTTTTTATGTCTATAATTGTGTATTGTGTCTATATTAGTGCTGTGTTCAAAATATCGATACGACGATACATCGTCATGGACGCCTGACGATGCGCGCATCGATACAGCATCTTCCGTATCGATTCGGATGCACTTTTTAAAGTAACGTGACCAATCGCTGCTGATGCATGATCTATATGGAAAGGACGTATGTGTCCCGCGGAGTACGTAGAGTTAAAGGTAGCGGGATGTACTTTCACTTTACGTGTCTGTCTCGCTGGCGCACGTGCCTGCGAGGCGCGTTCTCTCTCTCTCTCTCTCTCTCTCTCTCTCTCTCTCTCTCACGCGCTCTCTCTCGCGCGCGTATTTAAAATCAATGAGTTCAGTATGAATGCGCAGCCTATACTTATTAGTCGCTCTCTTATAAAACAGTACTAACGCATTAGAGAAGAAACACGACAAAGATTTGCATGTGAGAAGTGTACATCTAGAGAAGAGATACAGAGCTACTTCAAACTATAGCCGTCACATTAATAATCTGATTTCTATTAAAAAGTCTGACTGCATGTTTACACATATTCATAGATATAATAGAATAATGAAATGAGAGACAAATATAATGCCTAGAGTAGGACACATTTTCTTTGTAAAACTGTTTTTAAAAAAACATAAGTTAAGTATTAAGTATTATAGAATTTCTATGAGTTACACCAAAAGCTAATAAATGAATGGCAAAAAAAAAACTGTTACAACACTGCTTATTCAATGTACATTAAACAATAATAGTAATAATGTTACTTAATTCTGGAAAAAAAAGTAATTCAAAATAGTCTTGTATCGTGATGCGCATCGTATCGGGGCCCTTGTATCGGGATACGTATCGAATCGGGAAATTGTTGGCGATACACAGCCCTAGTCTATATCTGTCATTACACGGACCAGAACAGCACGAAAACAATGTGGGTTAAACAAATCTCAGTTATATAAATTACACTGACCTTCAAAAACCGTCTTGAAGAGGTTTTGCTCATTAATGCATGTAAAATAAAGTAATGTGAACTTGAGAATTTTATACTGTTAAAAAACTGAACAGTAAGTGCTGCAAACGCAGCCGGTGTTAAAGCAAAATGGAAACTCTCAGCAAACGCTCTCCTCACGCTCTGATCACGCTTTAGGTGTTAAACCGGCGTAAGTCATATTTCAATGTTTTTGAAAAACACGAAAAAACACAATATTTAAAATTAGAAATCACACTGTTATGCTAAGGCAAATAGTGTTTTTGGATTCTAAAAAGTGTTGTGCTTGGCTAAGGACATAGGCAGAGAGGCAGGATGATGCAGCAGTCGAAGGACAGTAAAAGTAGGCAGATATCACAATTTGGCCAAAAAAAAAAAAGACTTTTGTTACAATATGTAACACGTGACCTTTCGAGGTGATTATGAAATACGTGCAAGACAAGAAGTTATGGTTTAAAAGTACATATTTTACACATTATATTTTGCTAGATAAAACCCATTTGCCTCGGTTGGTATCATTTATAGCCCTTTGAAGCTGCCTTGAAAATGTGAACTCCTGAGGTCCAATAAAATCCTGGAATGATTTCCTCAAAAAAAAAAAAAATTCCTTCTTGACTGAACAAACAAAAGACAAACACCTTGGATGACATGGGGGTGAGCAAACTATCCATGTTTAAAGTATTCCTTCAACTTTGAAATAATTGTTAACAGCAATGACCTGTTCCTGTTATTGCATGAAAAGAAAAGAAACAGATCATTCATAAAATAGCTGATTATATTTTAGATAATCAACAAAACCTGTTTGTATGCATTCAGAACTCATGGAATATAGCCTACGGCATGAGTTCCGCGAAGTTATTTTATGTTACATTTGAGTCCTTTTGAAGCTTGAAGAGGCGGTCACTATCCACTCCCATTGTAAACAGAAAAAGCTAAACACATTTTTAAGCTTTGATTCTGAAGAACAAAAAAGAAAGCCATAACGACACAAGGGTGAGTAAACAACTATGGCAAAAATGTTCATTATTGTGTCAACTAACCCTTGCACAAAAATAGCAAACACAGCTATATTTGATAGAAACAAAAGACCTACAAAAATTTTTTTTGTTGCTGGTGCCGTTCGGCCTAGATCAGTATTTATTGAACTACTACAGCTGATGTGAGTTGATTTATCTTCATTGCTAACAACAGCAAACTCCACCATACATTATTATCATTAATCAGACAATGTTAAGGAGGGAATCATTTGGCTGTCTTTAGTACAATAAAAACACATCTACCTAGTAAATACATCAAAATGTACCTAATGCATAATGCTAACTGAAAGCAAAGTGGGGTAACTTATCTGGTCTCCACTAATCATACTGTCCAAACTTCAGAAAAATCCGAATTCCGGCACGCGTATGGTCCCGAGGAAGCCGGATTGGAGATCATATACCTGTAATAGACACGTAGAAACCTGTGATCTTTACTAGTTCACTTCAAAAATCACGAACAACAGACGTAAACTCACGTGAACCGGTACTCCTCTCCCTCTCTTGTGCTTGAAGTGGCCTTCCTCACGCCCTCGTTGCCTACCTGGTTGTCACCGCAGCGGTGCCTGGCCAGCCCAGACCGACCCTGAAAGCTCTTCCCGCAGGTGGGGCAGCCGAAACGAGTGTGGCCCTCCTCGTGGACTCTCTGGTGGTTCCGAAGAAAGCGGGCCAGCCGAAAAGCCTTCCCACAGGTCGAGCAGATGTGACGCTTCTTCTGCGTGTGGATACGCATGTGATTGCGTAGGGCCATGTAGTTGGAGTAGGGTTTGTCACAATATGAGCAGCTGAAGTTGCCTATTTTGTGTGTATTTTTATGGTTGAGGAGACTGCTAGCATGTTTGTAAGAGCAGCCACAAAGGTCACAGGTGAAAGGGCGCTCTTCCCGTTCCGGAGACCCCAGGTCACCCGTCTCCATGCTTATGTTAGAGCTGTTGAGGGAGGCGGAGGAAGAGGGAAGTTGGGCACTGCAGTTATGTGAGGCCAAGTCTGTGGTCGTAGTAAAGACCTGTGAGCACCCATCGCACTCGTATTCGGCCGGAGGAGGGGCGGTTTGCACACTGGGACCGGGAAGGGGACCTGGGAGATCTTTGCAGAGCTGATTGCTGGTGTGCGTTTCAAGCTGCCTCTGGTTCCTGAAGCCCCTACCGCAGTCAGTGCAGGAATACTTCTTAAGAGCAAAATGCATTCGAAGGTGGTTCTTCATTGCCAGACGATTCGGATACGTGGAGTTGCACACATTACAGTGGTACTCGCCAATCTTATGCAGATTCTTATGATTAGCCAGACTGCCTGCATGACGATAAGTGCGTCCACACTGATCGCAAACAAAGGGCCGACGACCGCTACCATCGTCAACTTGCTGAGCCCTTGCCCCGGCATACGGTTTCTTGTAACCTTGTGGCTGACCGTAGTTGGGGTTTACCGGAGGGTTTGGAATTTTGGGCTCGCCCATCCTCATAGTTTGGAGCTGCGATGGGCCTCCCTCATAGCGTGCACCATTGGGATGAGACATGCCTTGAACCCGTTGGTCACGATCTCCAGTCTTCGCTCTGTGTTCCTCGTGTAACCTCAGATGGTTTATCAGCTGCTTCTGAATCTTAAAGGCTTTCCCGCACTCCTCACACTTGTGCCTGCGAACAGATGAAACACAAAAGCAGGTAGATAAGAAAGCAGGGCTAAAACACACATCTTAAAGAAAGAAACAGACAGAGGGAAGGTTCCCTGTACAAATACAGAGATGACTACAAATGAGGTACAGATGTTATGAAATTCAGTGTGTACATCAGTATGAGTTATGCCTGTTGCCCTTGTCTTCTCTAACGGGAAAAAAAAAGAAATCACCTGCACACTGCTTTGACACTCACAATTTCATTAAAATCTATTCATTGATTGATGACCTGGGACTCATGATAATACATAAGCATTTAAAGTATGCAAAGATAACTAAACAGTTAGAGTATAATAGGGCACATGCAATGCTGGCTAACCTCTTTAAGTCAAAATGAGTCCTCTGGTGGTTCTTGAGAGCCAGTAGGTTGTAGTAGCGTTTTTGGCAGACAAGGCAGCGGAAGACCCCAGTCTTGTGCGATTTCTTATGGTTGAGCAGTGAGCAGGGGTGTCTGTAACTCCTTCCACACTGGTCGCACCTGTGAGGCCGATCATCAGAGTCTGGCATCTGCTGAGGGTCTACAGGGCCCCTGCTGTCGCTAGTACCAGCACCACCAGTCATCCCTTTAGCTCCGTTCATACCTTTGTTCAATCCCCCCGCTCTCGCCTTGCCTGGACACAGGTGAGTAATCAGCTGATGGCGATCTGCAAAGAACATGCCACAGTCAACGCAAATGTGGTTCCTTCCATCCATTTTGCCATTAGAATTAACGCTAGTGCCACCCAAGCCCTGTGATGATGCATCTGGCCGTGCCGGTCCGTGGACCAGCTGGTGGTTTAGCAAGTCCTGTTTTCTGTTGAAGCTCTGTCCACAGGTGCTACAGATCAAAAGACTGACCGCATTGCCCTCTTGTCGCCTCCTCCACTCTTGTTCACCTACAGGAGTGAGGGCAGAGGACGGCCCTGCACCCTGGTTAACTCCATGGCTTCGTAAATGGCTACGAAGTGCCCTCAGGCTAGCATAATGGTTTCCACAAACTGTGCACTGATAAACCTCTCCATCATCATCATCGTCTTTGTTGTCCATTCTCTTATTGTTGCTCTGGGAATTAGCTTGTGCTTCCCCATAGGACATCTGGTCCTGACCACGCCTCTGACGACTACTTTCTTTAAGGTTGGCATTGCCTGCCGGCAGGGAGGCACCACCAGGACTATGGAAGTTCATGTTACCGAGAAAACCATTTGACATACCTCCCTGGTTGACGCTACCTGCCTGACGATGATTTTGGGGAAGCGGGGAGTGGCTAGAATTGCCTTGAGCGAGTGCACCAAAACGGTCATGAAACTCTAGTGAATCCAGGCCACTGTTGTGCCCACTGTCTGGGACAAAGTGGGCTGGGTCACCAAGATTACCAGGAAGTGATATAGGGGTTGTTGCACCACTGTCCTGATCTTGAGAATGTACAAACCCTTGTTGGGAATCTAGCCCTGTCATTGGCTCAGAGGAAAGCCAATCTCCCTCTGTGCTCATCGACTGTGAGTTCGGCCTAGTCTTGTGACTGCGGAGGTGACTGTGAAGGGCTGCTAGGTGTGGATATTGTTTACAGCAAATGGTGCACTGATATTGACCAGTTTGATGGGAGCGTTTATGATTAACTAGACTCCCAGCGTGTCGATAGCTTTTCCCGCACTCTTGGCACTTAAATCTGCGTTCGCCATCATCCATGGCAGTAGAGTGATCTTGAGACCTTGTCTCACCATTGGATACCGAGGGTTGAGAGTTTGAAGCCATTGCATCTGAATTTAAAATAGCAGAGCTTCCTTGTGCATGTGTTGTGGGGTGTGGTTCATGAGTAAGATAATGAATTTTGAGGCTCTCTATGTCAGGATGTCCTGCACCACAATACGCACAGGTATATATGGAATTAGTAACAGGGGGGCCTAGCATTGGGTCATACCGCTTGTCAGGTAATGGAGGCAATGGAAGAGGGTCACCCAGGGCGGGTGTATATGGATTGACTGCTGGGGAGCGAACAGAGCTAAGATTATGAGGCACTATCCCAGGGAAACTACGTGTCAGCCCTAGTGAAGACGATGCAGCATTATGTAACAAAATGTGCTCTTGAAAGTCATTCTTATTGGGCAAAGACACCTGACAAAGATGGCAAAAGCTGGGTACCATATCATCGTTCTGGGAACCGGGAGGGCGAGTGTCAGATGGTGCTTCAGGTAAAAGGGCCCCAATGGACATTCCAGAGGGTTTAAACTTTGAATGAGTGCGCTCATGAGCATTAAGGGCAGCAAGATTGTTAAATTGTTTGTAACAGAAATTGCACTTATATGTGCCCTCTTGGTGAGATTTTTTGTGGTTAACCAAGCTGCCATGATGACGATACGTCCTATCACATTGGTCACACTTAAATGGTCTGTCCCAGGCATCTTCAGATCCTGGAGATTTCTGTTTATCATGGTCACTGCCAGGCATCATTCCGCTGTTGTTTATGTGACTCCTAAAACCTGCATCAGACAAATCTTGTGCTAGATTATAATCCCTCTCTTCATCAGCATTGTCATCATTCTCCTCTTCAGCTTGTGCACTTGGAGACAGCGTGTGGACACGGAGGTGGTTTTTTAACGCCATTGCATTGGGCAACGTTCTGGTGCACACCGGACACTGAAAGGACCCCATCTCGTGAGTTTTTTTGTGAGAAGCCAAGCTACTGGCATGCTTAAAAATACGTCCACACTGTTCACATTCAAATCTGCCATTTTCTTCTTGATGATAGTGTGCTTTCATGTGCTCCAGGAGACTAGGTGTACTTGGGCAAATGATGTCGCATTCTTTGCAAGGGAAACCCTTGGCACGATTCATATCATGCATAGCCATGATGAGAAAATTGAAATGGAAGGGGGAAATGTCCACATAAAATGATCCTCGAACAAAGAAGAAAAGGGGGCAATGTGTGATGTTCAGCTCTCTGCTTCTGTAGTATCAGCCATTTTACCTGGGTGGCAGATATTCTCTCCAATCAGCCTTTCAATTCCACTCGGTCACAGCAGTTCAGAGAGGGTCTGGACAGTTGTGGGCACCAGATGAAAACTGAGAAGATAAAAAAAGAAAAGAACCTTAATTTATAATTCACATATTTTAACAATGCATCCATAATTTCAGTAAATGCACTGGTAAATACCAACACATTAAAGATGCTTGTAACATCAGTGTGTATCAAGGAAACATTATAGACTGTTTCGTCGAACGCATATGCATTGTCGCGGTTACACATCTAGACAGAACCCAAAGAAATAGTCTACCCTTTTGCCATATTAAACTATGTTATTACCTCAACTTAGACGAATTAATACATATCTATCTTTTTTCAATGCGTGCACTGTACAGCGCATCGTGAATGTGTTAGCATTTAGCCTAGACCCATTCATTCCTATGGTACCATAGTTTAATATGGCAAAAGGGTAGACCATTAACTTCAACCTCCGATCGGTGTTTGTTTAATGTTCTGGCTAGTGGCTAAACCAGGAGTGGGGAACCCCGGGCCCCGGAGGGCCACTGTCCTGCAGAGCTTAGTTCCAACCCTAATCAAACACACCTGAATTTCATTTCCAAGTAATCCTGAAGACTTGAATTTGATTTTTCAGGTGGGTCTATCTAGGCCCGGAACCAAACTCTGCAGGACAGCGGCCATCCAGGACCAGGGCCCCCCACCCCTGGGCCAAACTGAACTCTGGAACAAATACTTCATCGAAAATAACAAATGTTTTTGTTTCCTTAAGAGACGGCAATCATGGAACACCGCTATATAAAGGGAGGTTTGGCAGCCGATCTGTAGTTAAAGCAACACTATGTAGTTTCCATGTAAAAATGACTTACAGCTCCCTCATGTGGTTGAAAAGCGCAACAGTGCCTGGTATCAGACACTCTTCTGCAGGCAGGGGGAGGGGCGGGGCTGTGTGCTCTACCCTCCACCGCCACTTTCAGAGTGTGCTTGTAGCAGCTAGGAGGCTGCTCAGGTTGCAGCAACAGTACAATTTGTCCAGTTAAAAGTTGTTCTTTCCCTGAAATAATTTTAGAGACATTATTTAAAGGTAAAAAACTACATAGTGTTGCTTTAACATTGTATATATTATATAATACACATCTTACACAGTAAGGGGGCATGCACATCAACGCTTTTACGCCCGCGGCCGGCGCATGTTTTCAATTGTTTCCAATGGAAGCTCGGCGTTTATCAAATAAGCCAGCAGCTAGCGTGTTTTTCCACGCTGAAAACCGGCGCTCTGCGGTTTTTCCGCGCTCGGCGCTGAGCGTCCAGAGTTGAAAGATATTTAACTTTGGGAGAAAAGCTCCGCTCGTCAATGTCAGTTCTCACACAGCCGCCTAATCACAGTGGAGGAGGGGCGGGACATTACCACAGCAACCAACCGGCTCACAGCTGAAGTATCACAGCTACCAAAGCGCTCAGCTGAAGAAAGCTGGCACTCAGCTGAAAAACAGCTGGTATTCGGCGTCCTCAAGGCGTTTTTAGCTGCGTTTAAAAGTTTTGGTGTATCCAGCCCCTAACGTAGCTCAGTGTAGTTTTTGATACGCTTTAGCTATGATTTGAACTAAGGTAATTTACTTCTTGTTTATTTGCTTGTTACAGAAATAAACTACTCTAAAAGGACCGTTGTAACTGATTCTTTGCAGAGTTTACCACGTTTGTTCGACAAAAGCCGTTTATTTATGTTTTTACTGCTGAAACGGTCTATATAAAAGCTGCTTTTAGCTTTGATACCTTTGGTCTAATATTAACATCAAATGGTTAAAAAAGCTGAAAATTTGTTAGTTACATAAGCAATGTTTCACAGTCAAAAAAATCACTAATGCATACTACACACTTGCCAGTATATTCAAGTAAATACACAACACCGGAGAGGTTAATGTGACATCATGGGAATGCTGTAAGAAGCTAAAGATGATATAAAATCAATAGTTTAAGAAAATCAAGCTAAAAGTTCTTTAGCTAAAAATTGCTTTGTTCTCCGCTGGAGATACCATGATGTAATGAGCTGCAGGGTGTTTGGTGTACAAGATCCACGTTGGGATTTTTATAAGAGATGCGCTGCTGATATAAAATTTTCCACAGATACCGATAGCTGATTATTCCGACTGATATCTGCCGATACCGATAGTTGGTGGTTATAATAACTTGCAATAATTAAATTCTGAAGATTACATTTTCTGAATGTGGGTTTCATTCGTGTAATAACCATTAATATTGAACATTAAACTAGTAATTTTTCTTTACATTTTCTATACACAGAGCTCAAAATCATTGCATTTCACTGTTCTCTTTTGATTGATTGGATATATCGCCCATGATATCGGCCGTTTTAAGCTATCGTCTGTTTTCAGCAAATTTGCTTTTATTGACCGATACCAATTATTGGCTGATATATTCGTGCATCTCTTATTTTCACAAAACCTGCATCACAGTTTTATCATTACTATTATTTGTCATGTTAAACACACAAAAAAGTCTCTATGTAAACACTGAGTTTGCCATAAGGATGGCGAAAATTGACTTTGAAGCAGATACAGAGTTTACTGGCAGAAACCAGATAGACCAGGGAAACGTCACTGACATAAAAAAAAAAGAGACAATAGATGCCAATACATAAAACATGAGAAAGCAAATACTTTCCAAATATGATTTTCACAACGGAGAACAGCTGTGAAAGGACATTGTGAAACAAAAAATTGTGAAATACAAAACTTGAGAAGAAAAATATTAAATTAGAAGAACAAAACATTTGGTAACTGCATGTGAATATGGGAAGGTTAAATGGCAGTAAAATAATTACAAGAAATTAGAGCAACTTTACATAGGGAGGTCCAGAATTGACCAAACTCCATGAGAGGAGAAAGTGTGGTTGGGTCATACATGACATCTGCAAATCCTTTAGATGAAACAGAAGAAATCTTCCTAGCTTTGAAAATGGCTCAGAAGTCAAAGTCCTGATGATGAAAGCGGTTTACACAAGAACAAAGACATCCATAAGAGTCTGTCAAATATCTGTAAGCCATTTTGTAAAACTAAACAGATACAGCAATATCTAGTTCAAACTTTAAAGGTGCCTCGAGCTGATAAATTCAAGAGCTGAAGTATTTTGCATACATACCGAAAGCTTGAAATATAATTCAACATATTAGAATGCAAATGCACAAGGGACATCATTTCGCCTTTTAAATAATGCAAATATACGCACATATTCTTATTAGCCCTGCATGATAGTGGGGGGAACCTTACATTGCAATGTTATGTTTTCCTGCGATGTATAATGCAATGAGAAATACTGGATGACTTCACAAGATAAAAGCTCAATTTAATAGGAAATTACTTCTGCCTTGCATTTTTTGTATAGATTTCTCAGAGACATCTGTGATTTTCTTCTGCCTTGTAAAACTTTAATATTTTATATAGGGGCGGTTTCCCGGACCAGGATTAGCTTAATCCAGGACTAGGCCTTAGTTTAATTAGGAAATATAACTAGTTTAAACAAACATGCCTTACTAAAAACATTACCTGTGTGCATTTTGAGGTAAAACAAAGGGCACTGTTGTATTTTAAGATATGTCAGTGCAAGTTGTTTTCAGTTTGGAGAGCTCTTAAAAGTGGTTAAGTCTAGGACTAGTCTAGTCCCTGTCCGGGAAACCACCCCATAGTGTACCACTGGGAAAGGGGTCCAAAATATTGTTTCTTTTGAAAACAAGGTGGGAATGTTCTGCGATGTGACTATTGCAGAGGCACGCACTGCGATGTCGATGCTGAGATGATATAGCGTGCATCCCTAATTCTTATAAAATAGTGCATGAAAGTCGTCATGTGAACGTGCATGCTTTGTATATGAATGACTTTATCAGGTATAATTTAAAAAAAAAATCTGGAGCAAAAGCTAACCAAACTAAAGACTTTCAGATATAAAAGACAGACTCTATTTTCAGGCACTAAATCATTAGTTTTCATTGAGAGCAACTGCACTCTGTAGTCGAACATGTATTAGCAAACAACAGTACAGCAACTCTCTGACCTCCAGTGATTTAATCCTAGCGGTGTAAACACGCCTTTAGCCCCAAAATAAGAAACTACATGGCCGATATATCTATACATGCATGTTCAGATTCATAACTAAATACAAATTATATGGCATAGCAGTTGGTTTATGGTTAAACCCTTATGGTAAAATCTTTAAAGTTCAATACAAACATGTGATGTGGTTTTGGCATCATATCAAACTTGAAATTTAGACTTTATTTCATTTCCACATGTGATATACTTTTGTGAACCGATGAACCCTACACAACAGCCCTACACAAGACATTAAAAATTTCAAATCCAACTATTTCCCAGATAAAAAAACAAACAGTGCTCTTCAATATGCAAGCTTGATATGTGAAAATCACTTTCATATTCACCCTTTTCCATGGGTGCAAAATTCAAGCTAATCAGACTTAACCTGCATTTCCAAACTTACAAGATGTGTCTTTCTAAAGATGCCACACCTGTGTCTAATTTTATAGCTTGGAGCTCAAAAACAGTGTTTAGTGTGTGTTGTTGTGACAGGACAGCATCAGCATTCGCCATTAACTATCACACAAGACATCTCAAATACACAGCCACAAATCTGCTTCAATTAGTCCCCACTAGGAAACATTTTCTCTTACCACACAGTTGGAAAGACAGAAACAGTGCTCCTTACACAAATAATGCCCCTCAGCAACACTAGAAAGATGACCTGAATTGTTCTCCTGCCGCTTTTATGGCTGTTACAATATTATTTCGCTGCCAGTACAATATCTTCAAATCACAAACACAACAATAACCCTATGATCAGACAATTTTGGCAGGAGAAAGTGTGCCAGTGGCAAGATGGGTCTTGTTTAAGGTGCAAATAAGTGAGGAAAATTGTTTCGGGTTATATACGATAATCTAACACACTATGAGGCAGTTTTCCAGACAGGGTTTAGATTAATCCAGGACTAGGCCTTAGTTAAGGACATTAACCTCCTAAGACCTGGATGTCCACATACGTGAACATTACATTTTCTGTTGTTTGTAGGGGTGTAAATCGGACAGTATATTAGGATTTGATACAAAATCGTTTTTCTCCACCAGCGATGCGTTTTTGCCAATACATCAAACTCTTCTTCGATGCGATTACGATTCAATCCAATTACTTTATCAATAAAAGATGTCTTAATACCAATACCCAATACCAATTCTTGTCTTAGGACAACTTTGATGAACTTTTTAATCCACTTCAAATGTTGACTAGTGCAGTGATTCTGAAACTGGGGGCCGGGGCCCCAAGGGGGGCCGGGAGATGGTGCCAGGGGGGCCCCAGTTTTATGACATTTTATAAAATACATTAATTTATCATGAATTCTGTGTAATGAAACCTAAAAAAAAATAAGGCTATTAACCAACAGCCCTACTTTGTATAACTAAATATGTTTTGTTTAATTAAAATGTTAAATTGTAGAAAAGTTTATTGTCATACATTTTCTTTGGGGGGCTGCGAAGGAATGCACCGTACACAAGGGGGGCCGCACGCGGAAAAAGTTTGAGAACCACTGGACTAGTGTATATAACATGAAAATTTAATTAAACTCCTTGAATGGCACAATCTCTGTCCCAATTGAAACATTTACAACAACAAACTAACAAAAACACTCATAAAGTTACCTCAAATCATTTTTTATGCATATCGATGTATTGTTACAGCCCTAGCTGTTTGCACCATAACACTTAGGGGGCGTGCACACCAAAGCTTTTACGCCCGCGGCAGGCGAATGTTTTCAATGGAAGCTCGCCGTTTTTTAAATAAGCCAGCAGCTAGCGGTTTTCCTCCGCACTGAAAACCGCCGCGCTCTGCGGTTTTTCCACGTTCAGCGCCGAGAGTTGAAAAATATTCAACTTTGGCTGAAAAGCTCCGCCCTTCAATGTCAGTTCTCACAAGGCCGTCCAATCACAGTGGATGAGGGGTGGGACATTACCACAGCAACCAACTGGCTCACAGCTGAAGTATCAGAGCTACCAATGGAATGCGCTCAGCTAAAGAAAGCTAGCACTCAGCTGAGAAAAAGCTGGCATTCGGTGTTCTCCAGGCGTTTTCAGCCATGTTTAAAAGTTTTGATGTGTACAACCCCTTAATTCTGTGTAACTTGAACCTGTTGACACAAACGTGGACAATTTCACTGCTTCATGTTTAAAGAAAAATATTTATTATATTGGTTCTTCCTAACCCCAAATAGCTGGAAGAAATCTGAAAAATTGTAATCGTGCATGTGATTATTTTTTTTCTGCAGCATCTTTATAAGTTTGCTTATATCTCTGATTTCTTTCTCGAAAACCACTTTTTTCTGATTCAATCCCAACCTAGTGCATCGCTTACTGTTCACTGGCGAACGATCTCATCCATGGATGGGGTGAGCTTCCGGGTCTCTGCTTCCTTTCACTTTGCAGACATTTTTCATCATGAACACCAATTTGCATTCAAAACCCTGTGTCAAAGAGTTGTAATTACATTGTTGCGACGACACATGCGTCATAACTACAGCACACCCAAGACAGCATTATTCCTGCCTATTGTTCAAGAAATATGTACTCTGTATTGGCTCCAAAATCTTTATCTGAGCATCCCTACCCATGACCTTTCGTACCTCTAACAAAACGCTCTAACAATTTAGCTACAGGAACACAGGGCAACATATTGTTCAGACCAAATTTACAAAGATAAACCCGTTTCTCTGCCAGATTTTATGAAGTGTTTATGATGGTATATGAAAAATTAACCTAGTCACTCAGCATCTGTGATTTTAGATCGCATATCCTTAAGCCGAAGGTATACTAGACAATAGAAACATTTGCAAACACACCATCATCTTTTCTTCATTTATTTTCACTTCTCCCAATAACAGAAAGCTGTGGAGCATTTTCGTCACCATAATGTTTGATTCCTGTTCTTTGTTTTCTTGTTGTTTGCTCTAAACTTTGTTTGCAATGATGGATCGCTACTTTTCTTCATCCAACCTAAATTTTTTAATGTACTGTAAATGTCGCGAATCAAGTGCTGCCCTGACGGTCTGGTAGAGTAATAATTTGAACAAGAAATGAATAATTTGTATTGCATACGTGTCGAACACAGCCATCCGCACGTAGCCACGGTTGAGTATGCTTTAAAGGCTGCGCGGATGCAGAAAAAAGTATACCTAGCTCTTTAAGGTACATAACCTGACCAGTGGTCTCTGATTCACGACCATCTGGATGCATGATCCTCATTTAGGCTGTCAAGATGCAGGCTACAATATGCCAGATGGGTCGAGCGTTACAAAAAAAGGTAACTATTTCCTCTATGTTTGCTCATCATCTGTTGTTTGCATTTGAAGGTAAATACAATCAGTGATAGAGTATGTTGTAGTAATTGTTTCTAGGTAAAAAATATGTTGCTCTTTGAATGACTGAAAACTGAACACTGGCCCATTACATAAAATAACCTTATTTTTATAAACTTTATGGCTAATGCATAAAACATATAGAATAGAAGATAGGATTAATATCTGTTTAGCAAAAACATGCTTATGTGTCCGAATGTAAAAAAAAACCCAAATTAATCGTTAAATAATATGAAATAAATATTAGGGCTGCATGATATACCGGAAAAATATAATTATCGTGATAACAGTATATGCAATATCTATATCGCAGTAAGTTGCGATAACTGGATTTGTTTTCGGGTCTATCATTTGAGTGTCGCATGCTTACATTGTCCAAATTAGACCAATCAGAAGGTAAATAGTTAACCACCAAGTAGGTCTTAAGGGGGGGTTGCACACTGGACACACAGCTTAGCGCCACATCGAGTCGCGTATAGCACAACTCGGAGGTATCATACACCGGAAGTGCACATTAAATAGCACAAGCTTAGTCAGATAGCGTCTACTTCAAAATGCTAAATATACGTTAGCAGCCAATGTTAATCGTAAATGATTCGGGACAAATATGATGTTATTTAATGTTAAACTATGTGAGTGGCATGACAGGGATTTGAGCAACTTCCTGAGTCAAAGCTGGGTGCCGCGAACAGGCGCCACCTGTCGGCGCCGGTGTGCGTATGCTCATAGAAAACAATGTGTTTGATTATTTTAGAACGGCGCTGCGCGTCCGCCATTTATACTGTTATACTATTAGCTAGAAAGCGGGCGCAGAGGTGTCCCTAGCGTCTCAAAGCAGAGAGTGGAAAATAAATATAGCACGCACGAGAAAATCTACTGCGACAAACATGTGCCTAAAAAGAACAGTACGTCTGAAATAGACTGATTTAGATTTAATTACATCAGAAGAATATATATTACCTGTTTATTTAATATTTACATATCGAATTGGGTTGTGACAATTAATCGGGCAAATGCGCATTTTCTCAATGAATTAATTTGAATGAATTACGGTGAAATGCCGCCACATTCAAAAGCTAGAGGGCGCTTTCGTGCAGAAACTCCATTTGTAGCACAGAAGAAGTATCATTACAAACACTATTCCAGGAAATATCTAGAGGCATATTTATATCGCTGTTCTTCAGATTTTTTCAAGTTTTTTCCTGATAATAGAGAATATTTTAAATGATTGTGTTTGCTTTTTTAAATGCCCGTTATAAATGACTTGGACTAGGAACTGATCATGGAGCCATAATACATGCACAAGCTGTGCATGAAACACTGAATCGGAGCCTTACAATTCAGAATCGATTTTAGACAGGTTTTTTAATGGGAACGCGATGCATCGATGCACATCCCTTATATCGAAAGGGGCTTTTTACACCTGGTCACTTTATGAGTTTTCTCTGATCGGATAGCTAAATGCCCTCCGAAACGGATTTAAATCTGATCGCTCAAACCCACTTCAGGAGGTGGTCTGGGACGCATTTCAAGTGTAAATACATCTGGTTGATGGAGCCACATGTGTCAGCGCTTTACGGCGCTTCGACAGTGGGTAAAAAATCTTTCTAGAACCAATAATATAGTCCAATCACAAACTCGGATTAAATAAAACAAAGAAATAAAACTTTGAGACAGCGTTTTGTAAAGCGCTTTTTCCCATCATGTTGTCTCACTCTCCTGCTGCTCTGTACTGCTCATGCAAAGCAATGAGGCGCGCGTCCCCTGCCCAACATACAGTAAACATACAGTAAGTGCTGCCTTTTGTTGCATAAGCATCGTCTTAAGTTTTTTAAGGTGGAGTAATGAATAGTGTATTTGCATTTTGCAGAAGTAGTAGAAAATCAGATTGAAATCCATTTTGCCAAAATGCATTTATGTGGCCCAATGTAAATGGAACAGTTTTAACAAATCTGACAGCTATCCGATCAGAGAAAACACACGAAGTGACCAGGCGCAAAAAGGCCCCAAATGATAAAAAAAGCCAATCAAAATAGCATTTCTCTAGAGAAATGATATAATCGCAAGAAACATTGTTATCGCAACATTCAACAGCAGTTTTTTCTCAACATTATGCAGCTCTAATAAATATATTAAAAGAAAAGCACATTCTGAAAATGTAAATTATGCAATGGGGAAAAATTGCAAAATGGAAAAAACACAATGTTTGAGTGCTTCATTACATTCAGCTTCGGCCAATACCTAAAATGCACATTTAGTAAATGCAAGAATACCATTGAATATTACAATGCAAGTTTTCATTGTCAATAAAAGAAACATGCATGACATCCCATGAAAGGATGTTAAAAATGACATCATCCTTAGGGTTCCCTAATGAAAACTAAAGGTAAAATCTAAAATATGGTGGCCTCAGGAGGTATAAATAACACCTGGGCACACATAAACATCACCCCTAAAGGTTTATTGTATTTGGCTTTCCTTTTCAAATAAACATACAATCTATAAACACAAAATAATAAAGCTCAATGTGTTGTTATGCACTGCATTTCATTATTTCACAATGTCGCAGATTACAAAGAAGGGAACAGGGTGGGCCTAACAAGTCTGCAGACCCCACAAAAAAACGAATAATGAAACCCATTTTTTGTGTTACTGGAAAAAAATAAAAAATAAATTATTGCTTTCTTTGCTTCAAATTTAAGTGAACGATATATCGATGTGACCTTGGCAAGCAAATCTGGCGTCCGGTTTTTGGGTCGCATTTATCCGGACAAAAGCAGATGCCCGACATTCCTTGTCATTTTCCCTCACCAAAAACACGACGAATTGGAGCAAAAATGATCATTAATATTAATTTTCCCTCAGCGAGCGTGCGTTTACACAGTCCAATGTATTTGTTAACTGTTGTGTGAGAGACTAAATTCACATCGCGACCCGTTTGTGTTATTCACATGATGCCTTGTGCAAATATTAGCTGGTGGGCTATCGCAGCCAGGTCGAGCTCGGCGGTGAGAAAAAAAATAAACGACTATTTTCGAAGTGTCACGCGCGGTGGCTCGAATATTCGCGCGTGTATTTAGTCAACGTGGAGTGTGGAGTCCAGCACGCAAAAAAAATCAAGAGGTCTCACGCGATACCATCGATTATTTTAACGTGACGGTTTGTCTGACAGGGACACCCCCACCTCTCGGCTAACGCGCTAGCCATGCTAAAGGGTTCCCTCCTCTCACGATGCTACATCCAAACCGAACCGTCTAGTCGAAAACAAATCTGATTGTTTACATTTATAATTGCATTGTTAAGATAAAATAAAAACTCATATGGCTGTTTTAACCGTTTCACGCCCCAACGCGGCGGAATATACAGTGAAACGCTTTTTGCTTAGCCGTAAGGTCAGTGCTAGTCGGCTAGCTGCCTAGCGACACAAAGATCCGAAGGCTCGCGAGCTCTGATTCAATGAATGTGGCCATTGTGTGCAATTAAAAACATCTTCAAGCTGCAATCACTTACCCGATTATGGACGTGCACGATGCACAGAGATGGGGGGTTATGCTGTTTCGGATTGCGCAGAGATTAAATGGCATGTTCAATCGCTCGCCATCATTATTTTTAACTCTTTTTGTCTCCAGCGGGCGGCTCCGCCGTCTTTTTCTCGGCACACTTCCTGCTGCGGGCTGAATGGGGATGGCGAGCTGCGGACGTGCTACAGCGCGTCACTCTGCGCGTGTTTGCGTTGAAAGTAAACATTGTATGGTGCATCGTGTCTTTATATATTTTAAAATAAAACAATTGGGATTAAAATTGAACTTTGGGTTTGAATATGAAAACGTTCTGAAACACGTGCTTCTGTTTGAATTGGAAATACCACCAACCAAAAAGTACCATGGTGCTACCATAAGTACTGCCATGTAAATGGTAAGTTATATGATAATCATTCAGTACATTCTTAAAAATGAAGGTGCTACTGCACAGCGATGCAATAGAAGAACCATTTTTGGTTCCCCAAAGAACCTAACAGTCAGTTTCTTAAAAGAACCATTCCTTCTGCAGATGTTAAATGTTGTTTATGGAACAATTCCTTCTTCAATGCCATAGTTTAGCCCATTTATTTTATACAAAAAAAAGTAAGGTACTGCCATCTGAGAAGCAATACTGTTGCTGTCATCATTATTATTATGTCAAAATGTATTTTTTTCTAAACCAGTGGCACGATTTTATGCACCCCTTGATCTCAGTTCATTCTTGACTTTTTATCAAACAATCTTGATTTTTCCCTCTGTGCAATATCATATCCTTATGCAATACCAATTCTGTATGCAACATACCGTATTTCTTATCTGTCCCAACAATGACAACGCTAACTACACTGTAGTATAACTGCACTATTATGCCACACTTTATCTGTTCTGTATACATGATTAGTTAGTGATATGTGTGCACAGTACTGCGTTTTGTGTCTGTTTTACATTATGTTCTTGTGTTGTAGGCTGCACAGTACACTCTTAAAGGAAAACACCACAGTTTTTTCAATATTTGATTATGTTGTTACCTGAACTTAGACGAATTAATACATACCTATATATCAATGCGTGCACTAAATCTTTGTACAGCGCGTCGTGAATGTGTTGGCATTTGGCCTGGCCCCGTTCATTGCTTGGGATCCGGGCATGGATGAATTTGGAAGCCACCGAACACTTCAATGTTTTCCATTTTTAAAGACTGTTACATGAGTAGTTGCACGAGTAAGTATGGTGCACAAAATAAAACGTATAAAATAAAAATGAAAACTATATTGTATGGCGGAAGAGCACTTAGTTTGCTCTTCGACCTCGGCGCGCAGTGACATCATTACTCCTGACTACTCTTCCTCTCGCTCAAACTTCTGTCAATAACACTGTGCTGAGGATGAAAAAAGATATGTATTAATTCATCTAAGTTGAGGTAAGAATATAGTAAAATATTGAAAAACAGTGGTCTTTTGAACACAACACAATGGTTCTTAAAACAGTTTTTCTTAAGCTGTATACTTCTATAAAGAACCTTTGACATCCACAAAATGCCTTTTCTATAGCACAAATTTTGTGTGTGTGCGTGTGTGTGGTGAAAATAGGTTTTAAAGCTTACGTAACACACGCTGTTTCTGCATTTCTGATGTTAATCTGGAGTACCTATAGAGTAGTATGACATCCTTTATATCTCCGAAGAGTCTTTAGTTTAATCAGATTTATAAAAGAAAGATTAGCTTTACCGAATCTTTCCGATAACGTACGAAAAAATGAAGAAGGAAGAGTTACTGCCGCGGGTGGAGCGAGTACGAGTCATGCAACACTTTATACAACACTGTTTAACTTATGATTCACTACATGTTCGTGTCATTTATATAATATGCACGCGCATATTTACAACATAAGACAATCCAGCGCAATGGGAAAATCCAGCGCATCAAACAAACACGCAAAACTCCGCTGCTACCCCGGATAATAAACTATATCCTTTGTTTTCATAAGGCTGGATTTCTTCTCCTTACATCCAAAAACACACTTCTTCATTCATGCCATTGTTGAATTTTGAAATTAAACAAGGCTGTCGCGTGATGTGAATGTTTGTAAGTTCTAGCGTCTCCCGCTGATTGACGGGTGGGCGCGGTTTTCCAGGGGAAGTGCCCATAAAAAGAAGTGATACGTATAAAAACCACTAAAACGTCAGTTAGACCTGTAATCAAAAAAAATTTCCGAAACTTGTACGAACCCTGGCAAAGTGCATTCGGCACAGAAATACTCTGTAGCACGTCCAACTGCTTTTTTGACACTTTGCCTCCGTTTAGCATGAGGAAACAACTCTATAACTGTGTTAATAAGTCAGAATGCTTGAAATACCATTTAACCACCCCTTTAAAGACTATTATAACTGGGTAAGAAAGAAATTATTAATTTAAGTGCAAAGGTTTTTCTTGGGAAACAATATTGGTTCTCCTATGGCATGACTGCAAAGAAACACCTTTTGTTTAGGTTGTATTGTTTTGCACTGTAATCATATTTATGTGTAAATGTTCACTGTTGAAATGCCTTAAACCAGCAACAAAACCTTATATGCTCAGGCCTACTTGGCCAATATTCTATTATACAATTAATCTCTGTGAACACATTAATGTGCATCTGCTGGTAACTTTATCTGTTTTGCTTTAAAGTTAACCACATGCACATTGATTACACAAACTATGGCTCCATTTTCCACACAGCATTTTATGGATATGTTTATTTGGGAGCTCCATCTGTGGCAAGTCATAATATTTTCACAAGATTAGACCCAGTCCATTTGGGCATTGGATAATTCTCTCTCCTGTTTACCTATTTTTATGCAGTGATAGAGAAAGTAGTAATACTGTGGAAGTTTAAAATAAAGGAGATTTTTAACTAATGAACTGAACTCGCAATTTGTTTTGATATAATGCCAAATAACTGTTCACTTTTTACAGTGCATGTAGACAAAATATATAACACCGTTCTGGTGAAGTTTGGATTTTTTTTGCAAAAATCGTACATACTGTGCCGTTAAAGCAAATGCTTTCACATTAGGGCCTGAAGATCAACCAGTGCTCCACCAGAGGTCCATCTCCCCATTAAATCCAAAGTGTTAAAGGGGACATTTTACAATACTTTTTTTTAAGATGTTAAATAAATCTTTGGTGTCCCCAGAGTACATATGTGAAAGACCCGAAACACCCTATGACCCTGGGTCCTTCACTGAAGATGTGTCCAAGATGTGTCCAAGCTGCACCCTTTAAGGTGTTTTCAAATCTAGCAAAACTGGCTTAGCCAGTGACTTCCAGGAAAGGCTGGATGACGACCGTGAAAGTATGGTGACGACTGGAGAGACAGTGGACAGCCCGGAGAGACGGCAATCGGTGCAGTAAAGGTTAGCACCCTGAGCTGCAGCTCCCGTGAGGGGGCAACCACATCTAGCTACAGAAAGCCCTACAGAAAGATACCCCCAGGGGTGCCCGAGAGGGGGGGAGGATGAGCACCCCAAACGGACGGATTTCACGGTACCAGATATACGCAATGGATTTTCGACGACGACAGCAACCTGTTTTTGTGGCAAGATTTCTAAGAACCTTAGAGGCCTGAGGATCCACCAGGCCAAGATGGGCTGCACAAGGAAGCAAGTGGAGCAACGCACAGAGCCAGTGCTAAGCACTGACCCTGGTGAGACGGAGGAGGAGCAGGAACCGGAGTCACCCCACAGTGTCCAGAACCTCCAGGCTCAACATGCTACACATAGCAAACCATCAGAACACCGTCGGGTTTTATGGCCTGCTGCAAACACGGAGGCCGAGTGGCAGCAGTTTGATGAGGATGTTGAGGCAACTCTAGAGGCATCATGCAGAGGAGAAGTTGATCAGCGACTGCAGTTGATGAGTACACTAATCATCACCATAGGCGCAGAGAGATTTGGCATCAAAGTACCGAAGGCTCAGAACATCGCTAGACCAAACCGGAGAGAGACCAAGATCTCCCAGCTCAGGAAAGAGCTGAAGGCCCTAAACCGTCAGTATAAGAGAGCGAGCGAGGAGGAAAAGCCAGCTCTGACAGAGCTCAGAGACATCCTGAGGCAGAAACTGATCTCTCTACGGCGGGCTGAGAGGCACAGGAGGAGAGGCAGAGAGAGAGCTCGCAAACGAATGGCCTTCATTGCAAATCCCTTTAGCTTTGTTAAGCAGCTGCTGGGGCAGAAACGGAGTGGGACCCTGCAATGCCCAAAGGAGGAGGTCAATCAGTACCTCAGTGACAAATACAGTGACAGCAGGAGAGAGGAGAATCTGCCCACCTGCAGAGAGTTACCCACACCACCAGAACCCTCTTTCCAGTTTAACATCAAGGAGCCCACTTTGGCAGAGGTCAGGGACATTGTGCGAACTGCACGTACCAGCGCAGCTCCGGGACCAAGTGGAGTGCCATATAAAGTCTATAAGCATTGCCCGAGACTCTTGGAGAGGCTGTGGAGACTCATCAGGGTAGTATGGCGGAGAGGGAAGGTGGCCCAGCAATGGCGTCATGCAGAGGGTATTTGGATACCAAAGGAGGAGAATGCAAATGACATCACGCAGTTCCGCACCATCTCTCTACTCAGTGTGGAAGGCAAAATCTTTTTCAAGATTCTTGCCAACAGGTTATCGGAGTATCTCATGAGGAATTCCTACATAGACACCTCAGTGCAGAAGGGCGGAGTCCCAGGTATGCCGGGCTGTTTGGAACATACAGGAGTGATCACCCAGTTGATCCGGGAGGCGAGGGAAAATCGAGGAGACCTAGCAGTCCTCTGGCTTGACCTAGCCGACGCCTATGGATCAATTCCACACAAGCTGGTGACAACAGCTCTGTCAATACACCATATTCCTGAGAAGATTACAGAACTCATAAGGGACTACTACAGTAGTTTCAGCCTGAGATTCACCTCTGGAACAGTAACATCTGCGGGGCACCGCTTAGAGAAGGGCATTATCACCGGCTGCACCATATCAGTGGTATTATTTTCCCTAGCGATGAGCATGTTGGTCAAGGCTGCTGAGGTGGAATGCAGGGGCCCCCTGTCCAGATCCGGCATTCGCCAACCACCAATTCGAGCCTACATGGATGATCTGACGGTCACATCAACATCAGTGGCAGGGTGCAGGTGGCTCCTCCGCGGTCTGGAAAGGATTACGGCATGGGCAAGAATGATGTTCAAGCCAGCCAAGTCCAGATCCTTGGTCCTGAGGAAGGGGAGAGTGGAGGACAAACACCGCTTTTACGTGGATGGAGGCATTATTCCAACAGTGTCAGAGAAGCCCGTGAAGAGCTTAGGGAAGATCTTTGACAGCACCCTGAAGGACAAGGTAGCGGTAGAGGCAGCCCACAGGGAGCTGAAGTCTTGGCTATCAGCGGTGGACAAGTCCGGCCTTCCAGGGAAGTTCAAGGCATGGATATACCAGCATGGTATCCTGCCACGTCTCCTGTGGCCACTTCTGATTTATGAAGTCCCAGTTTCACTTGTGGAGGGCTTTGAACGTAACATCAGCCAATACCTGCGTAGATGGCTGGGTCTGCCGAAGAGCCTGAGCAGCATTGCTCTGTATGGGCACAACAACAGGTTGCAGCTGCCTTTCACTGGCCTGACCGAGGAGTTTAAAGTCACAAGAGCCAGGGAGGTGTTGCTGTACAGAGACTCTGCTGACAACAGAGTCGCTACCGCTGGCATCACAGTCAGAACCGGGAGGAAATGGCGAGCGCAAGAAGCAGTCGACCAGGCAGAGGCGAGACTGAGACATAGCGTCTTAGTAGGCTCTGTGGCAGTGGGAAGAGCTGGTCTAGGTAGTCACACAAGACCACGGTACGACAAAGCTCAAGGATCAGAGAGACGCCAGATGGTGCAGAGAGAGATTCGTGCTGAGGTGGAGGAGGAGCGCCTAAGTAAGACTGTGGCAATGCGCCAACAAGGGGCCTGGGTCAATTGGGATCATGCGGCTGTCAGGAGGATCACCTGGACAGAACTATGGAAGTCTGAACCCGCAAGACTTAAGTTCCTGATTCAGTCGGTGTATGATGTCCTCCCAAGTCCATCTAACCTACATACCTGGGGCCTAGGAGAAACACCAGCATGCCCCCTGTGCCCGGCTCTTGGTTCCTTGGAGCACATCCTGAGTTGCTGCCCTAAAGCACTAGGAGAGGGGAGGTACACGTGGCGCCATAACCAGGTGCTAAAGGTAGTAGCGGACACCATTTTCACCGCAATCCAGGAGTCTAAACACCTAGTCCCAGTGAAGCACAACATCTCCTTTGTTAGGGCAGGGGAGAAACCTCAGGGAGTACGTAAGGCCTCAACTGGACTGCTAGCCACGGCCCGAGATTGGAAGCTGCATGCTGACCTTGGGAGGCAGTTAAAGTTTCCAGAGCACATAGCAAGGACGTCACAGAGGCCAGACCTGGTCTTAACATCAGACTCAACAAAGCAAGTTGTGCTAATGGAGCTTACTGTCCCCTGGGAGGATAGGATGGAGGAGGCTTTCGAAAGGAAGAAGGCCAAATATCTGGAGTTGGTTCAAGCATGCAGAGAGAGTGGATGGAGGGCCCGCTGTGAGCCAATTGAAGTGGGCTGCAGGGGCTTTCTAAGTCAATCTGTGCATCGGGCTTTCAGGCTCCTTGGCATTAGAGGGTTGCATGAAAGAAGAGCCACTAAAAACATCAGTGAGGCTGCCGAAAAAGCCTCAAGGTGGTTGTGGATCAAAAGGGGAGAAGTATGGAGTAGCACGCTGCTTGGACACAAACCGGGGCCTGATCAACCCTGGTTGGGTCGCCCAGGTGAGGGTGTATGAAGATCAAAGACCCGAAACACCCTATGACCCTGGGTCCTTCACTGAAGATGTGTCCAAGCTGCACCCTTTAAGGTGTTTTCAAATCTGAAGTTTTAGCTCAAAATACCATATAGATCATTTATTATAGCATGTTAAAAAATTGCCACTTTGTAGGTGTGAGCAAAAATGTGCCATTTTTGGGTGTGTCCTTTAAAATGCAAATGAGCTGATCGCTGCACTAAATGGCAGTGCCTTGGTCAGATAATGCAGATTAAGGGGCGTTATTATCCCCTTCTGACATCGCAAGGGGAGCCAAATTTCAATGACCTATTTTTTACATGCTTTCAGAGAATAGTTTACCAAAAATAAGTTAATGAGTTGTTGTTTTTTTTACATTTTCTAGGTTGATAGAAGCACCCAATTATAGCATTAAACATGGAAAAAGTCAGATTTTTATGATATGTCTCTTTTAAAGATGTAAGCCAAAAGTTTCTTTCATGAACTGATAATGACTGACGTCTCCTGTCAGGTTTCTCAACTAGGCTTGAATTTGTGGTAGTTGACTAGTTAGTCATATAGATGATTAAAAATTGTTGGTATTGTTTTAAACCCGAAACGGTATACATTATCTTGAGAAATTGTGATTGGTGTATGCTAGTGCTACAATACTAGGGTATTTGGGGTAGTTATCATGCATTGCTTTTGCTAAAGTGTGTTAAATGGTTTTAAGCTTGTTGCAATTTGTTTGCTAGGGACTAGGATGTCCCAAGATGTGGCTCAGGTCCCTCCTTCTGTGCATGTTTTATGCACTGAAGTACTAAGTGGGTGATTCTCAAGCATGAAAATGTAAAAATTGCTTAAATTTACTTTTTTTCCCACCAGACATTGAAAAACAAAGTCTGGAGTAAATGGGAACATTAATTTAAAAACTTTTACTTATCATTTAACATAATTTTTGTAAGATAATTAAAAAAATTAGTCCTAAAAAATCTCATTACCGCAACAGTCAGAAAACATCAACACTGACATATTTTCAAAATGACATGACAAACCTGAAAGAACATAATTTGGAGATTCTGCACATGCATTTAAAATCAAAGTATTATGCTTCTATTAATTAAATTAACATTTAATAAGCATCTGTTGCGGTAATGATAATCAAAATGTCGTGTAAGCATTCTGACAAGACAATATTTCAAAAAACTGTAAAAAATGATCTTACCTGGTAGCCATCTTGAAGTAACTGGTCCATGTGCTTGGTCACTCAAAATCAAACTTTATTAAAATTCTGTATGTGTGCTTAAACTGTTCTCAAAAAGTGTTGCGGAGGATGAGAACATTAGGCATGGACACATCATTTTCCTAATTTTTCTTCATTATTATAATACATGAATATTCAGTAAATATTTTTTCTGTCATCTGAAGTAGTCTAGCAAAACATCCATTTATTTTTTTCTCTTAATATTTTTGTGTTAATTTGATTAAATAACAACATAACGCATATTCAAACACAGCCGGACACATTGCGGTAATGAGAATTTCAGCAGAAAATGAGATAAAATTTACAATTATAAATTCTTATGTTGAAATCACACATTGTGCAAGGTAGAACACAGTATTGTGTTAATTCTGATGCTTTTTAATGTTACTATATTACACATTTTAAAGCTAAAATCATTAGTGCCGTGGTGTTTCAATGGTTTTGTGAGAATCACCCATGTATAAGCAAGAGTGAAATAAACAGTGATGCTTGGCTTAGCAGCAGTTTTCTCTGTGATACATTTACAGTACTTTTGTGACTTACAGTGCATCACAAGGTATACATTTGATCAGTATATGTGTTCCCTGGGATTTAACCCACGGCCTTTTGCACTGCTAACACAATGCTCTACCACTACTACTAAAAATATTTTACATTCTGTTTACATTAACAGAGGCATTTATTAAAAGCGACTTAATAAAGTGATTTATAATAGGGAGGCAATATGACAAGAAGTGCCCGAATATAGCAATAAATCAGAGCTTCTGTTCGTCCTAAACCATCAGTACCTTAAATGAACTTGCATCAATCTGTTAGGAAGATTGTAAAGGAAAGATTGCCCTGGTGCCATAGACTGGCGGTTACCTGGAGCACGGCTTGAGAAGATAAGCATGTTCCTGGCATGTTTACCCTGTAAATGAGATCCATTAGCTCTTTGGAGAACGGGCATCGTGGTTTGCCGGATAAAGAGAAATAATCAAATGGTTTTGTTTTTGTCAACATTGATTTAAGATATGTTACATAAACAGTGGTGTGAAAAAGTGTTGCCCCTTTCCAGATGACTTATGTTTTTGCATATTTGTCACACTTTAGTGTTTCGGATGCCAAACAAATTTAAATATTAGTCAAGAATAACAACGTGTTTTGTCTAATGTTATATTTTATCCTCCTTACCCCATACAAAAGGTCTCAACAGTTGGCCTGCTGTGAATTTGTGCATCTGACACACAGAAAGCCTAAAGTCATCATTCTTTGTACCATGGTAAGTTCATCATTTGTTTCTGTGTTCTCCAGAGTAAACTGGACAACATCCCACATGTAGACCATGTTAAGTCTACTGAAAGATCCTCATTGTCTTGTAACTAGAACATCACAGTCTTATCATCTAAACTTTCAGTTTCATTACTTTCCTGTCTCTATTGTTCTTTGTCGCCGTGACGTCCGCTCCAAAGATTCACCTGCTCTAATTCCTTAACAGGATTCCAGGTTTTCCGGATATCCAATTAGATTCCGATTAAGCGAGCTCAGCTCATTTGCTCTAACAAACCAATTCAAACCTCTAAACTCCGATGCCACAAAAACAGGCCCTTTCATGACCCTTCAGCAATGATAGTATTGCTCAAATGTAGTGTGTGCCAGTAAGATTAAACATCATTGCTCGGATTATCATACAGTATTGGCTTATGAGTTTTTTAATAAAAGATTCTGAAACATTTGGATGTTCGGCAATAGAAAAAATGCAGAAAAAGTAGACAAAACAGAGGACAGGATTATGATTATGCATATTATGATAAATAGGAAGTAGCCTTTAAAGGTTCATTTAGGTAGAAATATGTATGCATATTTGCTACCAATGTACATTTGAAGTAATGCACTCTTAAGTATCAGTATGTGGGTGATTCTCACGAAACCATTGAAACACCACGGCACTAATGATTTTAGCTTTAAAATGTGTAATATAGTAACATTAAAAAGCATCAGAATTAACACAATACTGTGTTCTACCTTGCACAATGTGTGATTTCAACATAAGAATTTATAATTGGAAATTTTATCTCATTTTCTGCTGAAATTCTCATTACCGCAATGTGTCCGGCTGTGTTTGAACATGCGTTATGTTGTAATTTAATCAAATTAACACAAAAATATTAAGAAAAAAAATAAATGGATGTTTTGCTAGACTACTTTAGATGACAGAAAAAATATTTACTGAATATTCATGTATAATAATAATGAAGAAAAATTAGGAAAATGATGTGTCCATGCCTGATGTTCTCATCCTCCGCAACACTTTTTTAGAACAGTTTAAGCACACATACAGAATTTTAATAAAGTTTGATTTTGAGTGACCAAGCACATGGACCAGTTACTTCAAGATGGCTACCAGGTAAGATCATTTTTTTACAGTTAATTTGAAATATTGTCTTGTCAGAATGCTTACACGACATTTTGATTATCATTACCGCAACAGATGCTTATTAAATGTTAATTTAATTAATAGAAGCATAATACTTTGATTTTAAATGCATGTGCAGAATCTCCAAATGATGTTCTTTCAGGTTTGTCATGTCATTTTGAAAATATGTCAGTGTTGATGTTTTCTGACTGTTGCGGTAATGAGATTTTTAAGGACTAATTTTTAAAATTATGTTACAAAAAGTGTTAAATGATAAGTAAAAGTTTTTAAATTAATGTTCCCATTTACTCCAGACTTTGTTTTTCAATGTCTGGTGGGAAAAAAGTAAATTTAAGCAGTTTTTACATTTTCATGCTTGACATTTTTAAAACCAAGTTTTCGTGAGAATCACCCATGTACCTATGAGGTGACTTTGGACATAATGAGAAAGCAATGTGGCAATCATATGACGGATGAATAAATATATACAGGTATAAACAACTCTATATACAGTGTTGGGGAAAGTTACTTTTAAAAGTAATGCATTAAAATATTAAGTTACTCCCAAAAAAGTAACTACACTCTTAGAACGGATGTGTTAAAAACAACACATTAGTGTTGATTCTGGGACAACATACATCTTTGTATTATTGTTGAAAAACGTGTTTTATTTTAACACAAAATGACACATAATGTGTTAAAAGCTTAACGCACAAAAATTTGTAAATCCTTTCTAGGAGTGTAATTGCGTTACTTGGTTACTTTTCATGGAAAGTAATGCTTAAGTTACTTTTTAGTTACTTTTTCTTGGCTGAGGCTTGATCTCTTTCAGGCCTTCACTGTAAAAAAATTCCGTAGAAATTACAGTGTTATTGCAGCTGGGTTGCCGGTAACTTACCGTAGATTTAAATTTATGTTATTTACTGGCAACAATTTGTTAAAAGTTTAATGAAGATTAAACATTTACAAGTCTTTGTCTTTACAGAGTAAAACTAAAAAGACAGCATCAAGCAAAACATTCTGGGAAACGAAATCTGAAGCAAAAAACAGTAAAAGGTTGATGATGATTTCTGGTTCCCAGAATGCTTTGCATGAGGCTGTTATTGTATAGTTTTATTCTGTAAAGATAAAGACTTGTTAATATTTAAAATTTATTTAACTTTGAAAAACCTTTTGCAAGTAAATAACATAAATTTAAATCTACGGTAAATTACCGGCAACCCAGCTGCAATTTCTACGGAATTTTTTTACAGTGGCAGGTGTTTTTATGACTGAAAAGTTCTGCATTCAGAAATTGCATATTTAGTCACAAAAAATGTCGAGCTCTTGCCTGCCATCTCAGTTTCTGAGTCAAACTGTTCCCACACAGGCGTGTACACATAGAGTGCATAATGTGACTACGTTTAGTTTAATTCTGTACATAATGTTTTATCAAATTAATTAAACTAAAAAAGTAAGTCAAATATTAATGTGTAATGCGTTACTTTACTCGTTACTTCAGAAATGTAATATTATTACGTAATGCACATTACTTGTAATGCGTTACCCCCAATACTGTCTATATACTGTAAAAAAAATCTGTAGAAATTACAGTATTACTGGCAACTAGCTGCCAGTAACTTTTACAGTAAGATTTTACATTTATGTTATTTACTGGCAACAGTTTGTTCAAAGTTAAATGAACATGAAGCATTTTCAGTCTTTATTTTCTACAGTAAGTTACTGGCAACCAGCTGCATAATTACAGCAAATTTTTTACAGTGATATAACACAAACCATTTTTCCAGGCTAGACTCTGTTCATCATTTCCTTTTGTCTTTACTTTCTGCACTCACTTGTCTTTCGACCCCATAACCTAATTTTCCATTTCAATCAGTTTACCTGTCCTCTGCCCTCTCTCTCTCTCTCTCTGTCTCTCTCTCTCTCTCTCTCTCTGAGCTTATCCTTTCATCCTTGATCTCCTTCATCCTTCCAATCCTTATCTGTTCACCTCTTGCAGGAGAGGACGAGAAAGATAGAGTTTATCCGCAGGTAAGTCACATCCAGTTTGTTGATGCCTGTGTGGGAGGCACAGAGAGAGAGAGAGAGGGTTTGGAAAGGTGTCTTGTGGACTCTCTGTTGTCTAATACAGAAAAAAGGGACCTCGGGGCTATAGAGAAGATCACTTGCGTTTTAGGGTAGACAGGTGAGTTACTGTGAGGTTTCTTTACCAAGTGAGATTATTTTTGTCTTTAGTATGCATGAGAAAAATGTAATGCATTTGGCAAAGCATTGGATTGGACTATGGATCTAATTTGCTTTAAGCTTTTTATAATCAAACGAAAACTGTGTTTTATATATATGGTCGCAGCTTTCTATTAGTGTACTTTAGTGATTTCTCGGAGTAGATCTGTGTTCACACTGCACTGAAATGTTTCTTTGCACTTATTTTTATAAAAATTGTTGGAATGGATTGATAAGCGACAAGCATGCTCAGGAGAAAATGTTTAGGAATTGGAGGTTGTTTGGATAGTCACAGCAAACATCACAGCTGTTAAAATGATGCCATCTGTATCTTCTGAACAGGTTCTGTCAAGTTTGCAGTTTTGGTACTTTGTAGGATTAGTGCTAAAGCTCCTGTTGAGCATAATCAAATAGACATTGAAAATTTCATGTGATCTCATGTGTCTAGAGATCAGTTTTCTTTCATTTTAATTTTTTTAGGATCACAATGAACATATCACATGTAGGCCTACCTATACCCCTTCTTTCCTTGTGCTTTTGTCTTTGATCTTTCTACCCCAGGTCTCACCTGATCCTGTAGTAAAGAGCAGCCGGTAATCGGATAACATGGGATTTGTTGAGCCTCCCCCAACATCTCCTACAAGGGCTTATAACCTCTCACTAGATCTTATCTGCATACATAAAACAGTTTGCATCAAATAATAATTGGAGATCATCCAGTAATCTTGTAACTATTATCATTATTTGATCCAAAAGCATAAGAGATTGCAAATCACTTTTCACGGGCAGAACAGTACAGAGTGGCTACTTTTCTGTAAATTAAGTTCATTGGGATCCCTGTAGGGTGACAAACCTGATAATTCCCTCTCAGGTCCTCTGGCCTATGATATATTTCATACAACATCACTATCTACATAAAACATCTTTGTATAACGCATTGAACGGCATTATGATGCTTTCAAACTGAGTCAGCCCAATACTGTCTGGGTCAGAATGACTTGATGTCCACCAGACTTATAATTTGGCTAATGAAGTTTTGGTTTACTGTTCACTGTAAAAAAATCTAAAATAGCCAAATACCCAGAGGCTTAGTTAGTACTATGTCCACAGCATTAAGTAATTGCTGAACCGAGTCTATAGGATTTAGCTTATCTGGCATTGAGTTAAAGGTGCACTGTGTACATTTTTGGAGGATCTCTTGACAGAAATGCAATATAAAATACATAACTATATTATCATTGGTGTATAAAGACTTTACAAAATGAACTGTATTGTTTTTATTACCTTAGAATGAGACGTTTTCTCTACATACACTCACGTAAAGAATTGTGGGATGCACATTCAGGGCACGAAGCTCCTGTTCCACCACATCCCAAAGATGCTCTATTGGGTTGAGATCTGGTGACTGTGGAGGCCATTTTAGTACAGTGAAGTCATTGTCATGTTCAAGAAACCAATTTGAAATGATTTGAGCTTTGTGAAATGGTGCATTATCCTGCTGTAAGTAGGCGTCAGAGGATGGGTACATGGTGGTAATAAATGGATGGACATGGTCAGAAACAATGCTCAGGTAGGGCGTGGCATTTAAACGATGCCCAATTGGCACTAAAGGACCTATAGTGTGCCAAGAAAACATCCCCCACACCATTACACTACCACCACCAGCCTGCACAGTGGTAACAAGGCATAATGGATCCATATTTTCATTCTGTTTATGCCAAATTCTGACTCTACCATCTGAATGTCTCAACAGAAATCGAGACTCATCAGACCAGGCAACATTTTTCCAGTCTTCAACTGTCCGATTTTGGTGAGCTTGTGCAAATTGTAGCCTCTTTTTCTATTTGTAGTGGAGATGAGTGGTACCCGGTGGGGTCTTCTGCTGTTGTAGGCAGCCCATCCGCCTCAAGGTTGTGCCTGTTGTGGCTTCACAAATGCTTTGCTGCATACCTTGGTTGTAACGAGTGGTTATTTCAGTCAAAGTTGTTCTTCTATCAGCTTGAATCAGTCGGCCCATTATCCTCTGACCTCTAGCATCAACAAGGCATTTTCACCCACGGGACTGCCACATACTGGATGTTTTTCCCTTTTCACACCATTCTTTGTAAACCCTAGAAATGGTTGTACGTGAAAATCCCAGTAACTGAGCAGATTGTGAAATACTCAGACCGGTCTGGCACCAACAACCATGCCACGCTCAAAATTGCTTAAATCACCTTTCTTCCCCATTCTGACATTCAGTTTGGAGTTCAGGAGATTGTCTTGAACTTGAAATGCATTGAAGCAACTACGTACCGTAGCTTCTCTATGCATTTCGAAAGGAAGGGGTGAGCTGTGGACTGAGGCGTTGGTTGCAATTCGCAATCTCACTTTAGATGCCGCTAAAATCTACGATTATTTATTCCAGAACAGCATGAAACTCAATATAGCTGCTTGTAGAACAGTAGATGGTAAAAAAATAGTTTACACTAAATAGATGTACTGAAAGTGTGGCTTAGTCTGATATTTTTAAATGATGTCATCATCACAAACATGTCCTTGTTGAGATTTATATATGAGCTTTTTATGGATTACAATTTAAAGAATTCATAATTTATTCATGGATTTACATTTTATTTTCTGATTACATTTAGCGGTTTGTGTTGGTAAACGTCCCAGTCAACAGCAGCTATGGGTGAAATGGAAAAGATGAAAAAGGAGGCAGAAGGCCTGAAGACACAGATCGAGGTAAGCCTTAGCTAGTAAATTTCATGACAGTGATACTAATACTAGCAATCTTAACTACATGAAATATTTGTTTTCGCTGTAGGCGGCTCGCAAAGCAGTCAATGACACAGACATGGCAGCGGTCGCAGCTGGGGTGGCTCCGGCCCCTCGCGTTCAACTCAAAACCAGACGGACACTGAAAGGCCACCTGGCCAAAATCTATGCCATGCACTGGGCTACAGACAACAGGTGATACTGCATTACTGCTTACAGTAGTCACAGTTGCCATATTTTGTGACCCACTTTGTGAAAACCCAAATGTTACATACTATTGATCTTTTTTGTTTTGCTTTCTACATTTGACGTCTTAAGGCTAATGGTCAGTGCATCACAGGATGGCAAGCTTATTATTTGGGACTCTCACTCTGGTAATAAGGTAAGTTGAATTGAATCAGATTTCACTTTTAATTCCTGATGTGCATCATGATTGGAAACCTTTGGAAATGCTACTGGCACCAAAATCACATACTTCGCTTTCACCAGATTCCTCACATTTCCTCTTTACATTTAAGGGAACGCCATACTGTTACCTTCTTTCTTTAGATCAATGCTGTTCCCCTCAAGTCCTCATGGGTAATGACCTGCGCTTATGCTCCGTCTGGAAACCTTGTGGCCAGCGGTGGTCTTGACAACATGTGTACCGTCTACAACCTGAAGACACCAGTCGTCAAAACCGTAAAAGAATTGGATGCCCACACAGGTAAAGCTTTACTCACGTGCATACTTAAAAATAAGACTTTTGAAGTTCTCATTGGGTCTCTTTCTGTCTTTATAGGCTACTTGTCCTGTGCACGCTTCCTTAGTGACAATGAGATCCTGACCGCATCTGGTGACACAACATGGTACGTGTGGTGCCTTTTTATATAATAGATATTTCTGAAATACATTGAAGAAGGATTAGTTAGAATATAACTACTGTAGAACATGAGATAGCATACTACAATACTATTCTTCATTTCATGCAGTATATAGTATACTGTACTTAGTATGCAGATTTCCTATATGCATTGAATACCTACAAAATTTGCATAACATCTACATACAACAGTGCTTATTGCATAAAACAATTTTATGCTTGTAACCATTCAGACTTCCTTTGCAACAGATGTTGAGACCGTAAAGTCTGTTTTTGTTCCCTCTCCCAGTGCATTGTGGGATATAGAGTCTGGAAAGCAAAAGACAGTGTTTCTGAACCATGTCGGTGACTGCATGTGTCTGTCCATGTCTCCGGACATGAACACATTCGTTTCTGGTGCTTGTGACTCTCTGGCCAAGCTGTGGGACATCAGAGATGGCCAATGCAAGCAAACCTTTCAGGGTCACACTAGTGACATCAACGCCATTTCAGTGAGTTCACAAAATATACATGCAGTACCGATAACATGCAGAAGAGGGCATTGTATGTTTGAAATGTGGCACCTTTGTTTGGGCTTTCCTCCTCACTGATTGGACTTATATTGAAATCATGGTCGATATTAATATAATTATTTCCGCGCTATGATATTAAAATTAAAACTTAAATTGCATTTATAAAATCTCATCCCCTGTTCTCCGCACTCAGTATTTTCCAAATGGAACTTCATTCATTACTGGCTCAGATGACTGCACATGCAAGATGTATGACATTCGCTCTGATCAAGAAGTCATCTGCTATCAGGATGCTCAGCTGAACAGCGGTGTGACATCAGTGGCTCTGTCCATGTCCGGCCGTCTCATCTTTGCTGGCTATGATGATTTCAACTGCAATATCTGGGACTCGCTAAAGGGCGAGAAAGTTGGAGTGTTGAAGGAAAGAGAGTGAGAAGATTTGTCTGTCTCTTTATCTGTCTATCGGTCTGTTCATCCATCCAGCCATCTATCTATCTATCTGTCTGCCTCTCTTGCTGTCTATATATCTGTTTGTTTCTCTATCTATCTATCTATCTATCTATCCATCCATCCATCCATCCATCCATCCATCCATCCATCCATCCATCCATCCATCCATCCATCCATCCATCCATCCATCCATCCATCCATCTGCTTTTCTTGCTGTCTACCTATCCACCTGTTCATCTGTCTGTCTCTTTTGCTGTCTATATATCTGTTTGTCTGTCTATCTCTCGCTCTCCATCTGTCTGTCTCTCTTGCTGTCTATATATCTGTTTGTCTGTCTATCTCTCGCCATCCATCCATCCATCTGCTTCTCTTCCTGTCTGCCTCTCTTGCTGTCTGTCTGTCTATCTCTCTCTCTCTCTCTCTCCATCCATCTATCTATCTGCTTCTCTTGCTGTCTATCTACCTACCTGTTCATCTGTCTGTCTATCTATTTGTCTGTCTATCTATCTCTCGCCATCTATCCATCCATCCATCCACTTCTCTTGCTGTTCGTCTGTCTGTCTGTCTATCTCTCTGTCTGTCCATCCGTCCATCAATCCATCCATCCATCTGCTTTTCTTGCTAGTTCTCTTGTTCATCTGTCTGTCTGCCTCTCTTTCTGTCTGTCTATTTGTTTGTCTGTCTATCTCTTTCCATCCATCCATCTATCTATCTTTTTATGCTGTCTATCCACCTACCTGTTTGTCTGTCTGTCTGTCTGTCTGTCTGCCTATATGTTTTCTGTCTATCTCACTCACTCCATCCATCCCATCCATCCATCCATCCATCCATCCATCCATCCATCCATCCATCTATCTATCTGCTTCTCTTGCAGTCTATCTACCCACCTGTTCATCTGTCTGTCTGTCTGTCTGTATGTCTATCTATCTATCTCTCTCCATCCATCCATCCATCCATCCATCCATCCATCCATCCATCCGCTTCTCTTGCTGTTCGTCTGTCTGTCTATCTCTCTGTCTGTCCATCCGTCCATCAATCCATCCATCCATCTGCTTTTCTTGCTAGTTCTCTTGTTCATCTGTCTGTCTGCCTCTCTTTCTGTCTGTCTATTTGTTTGTCTATCTTTCTCTTTCCATCCATCCATCTATCTATCTTTTTATGCTGTCTATCTACCCACCTGTTCATCTGTCTGTCTGTCTGTCTGTCTGTCTGTTTGTATGTCTATCTATCTCTCTCTACATCCATCCATCCATCCGCTTCTCTTGCTGTTCGTCTGTCTGTCTATCTCTCTGTCTGTCCATCCGTCCATCAATCCATCCATCCATCTGCTTTTCTTGCTAGTTCTCTTGTTCATCTGTCTGTCTGCTTCTCTTTCTGTCTGTCTATTTGTTTGTCTGTCTATCTCTTTCCATCCATCCATCTATCTATCTTCTTATGCTGTCTATCTACCTACCTGTTTGTTTGTCTGTCTGTCTGTCTGTCTGTCTGCCTATATGTTTTCTGTCTATCTCACTCCATCAATCCATCCATCCATCCATTCATCCATCTATCTATCTGCTTCTCTTGCTGTCTATCTACCCACCTGTTCATCTGTCTGTCTATCTGTTTGTATGTCTGTCTATCTCTCTCCATCCATCCATCCATCCATCCATCTGCTTCTCTTGCTGTTCGTCTGTCTGTCTATCTCTTTGTCTGTCCATCAATCCATCCATCCATCTGCTTTTCTTGCTAGTTCTCTTGTTCATCTGCCAGTCTGCCTCTCTTGCTGTCTGTCTATCTCTTTTCATCCATCCATCTATCTATCTGCTTCTCTTGCTGTCTATCTACCTACCTGTTCTTCTGTCTGTCTCTCTTGCTGTCTATCTCATTGTTTGTGCATTTGTCCATCCATCTGCTTCTCTTGCTATCTACCTGTTCATCTCTCTGTGTGCCTCTCTTGCTGTCTATCTGTTTATTTGTTTGTTTGTTTGTTTGTTTGTTTGTCTATCTCTCTCTCCATCCATCCATCTATCTATCTGCTTCTTATGGTGTCTGTCTGTCTGCCTCTCTTGTTGTCTGTCTATCTGTTTTCTGTTTATCTCACTCCATCCATCCATTTATCTATATGCTTCTCTTGCTGTCTATCTACCTACCTGTTTGTCTGTCTGTCTGTCTATCTGTCTATCTCTCTCTCTCTCTCTCTCTCTCTCTCTCTTACTCTCCCTCCCTGTCTGTCCATCCACCCTTCCATGTATCCAACCATTCATCCATCTGCTTCTCTTGCTGTCTACCTGTCTATCTGTTTATCTCTCTCCACCTATCCATCCATCCATCTATCTGCTTCTCTTGCTGTCTATCTACCTACCTGTTCATCTGTCTGTCTCTCTTGCTGTCTATATATCTGTTTGTCTGTCTATCTCTCGCTCTGTCTGTATATCCATCCATCTATTTGCTTCTCTTGCTTTCTACTTATCTTCCTGTCTGTCTGTCTGTCTGCCTCTCTTGCTGTTTTTCTATCTGTTTGTTTGTTTGTGTGTCTGTCTGTCTGTCTGTCTCCTTACTCATTGCCTTTCTCTCTTCTAGGAGTGTTGTCTGGCCATGACAACCGGGTGAGCTGCACTGGAGTACCAGGGGATGGCATGTGTGTTTGCACCGGCTCATGGGACAGTTTCCTGAAGATCTGGAACTGAGTTGCACACTGAACCCAGATCAGCTGGGAAAGATGTGGCGAAAATTAAGTGAGAGGATCAGGAAGGAAAATAGTTAATTTTCAGGGAACTGAGACTCTTTCTATCTCACACAAACACATAAACATCTACCTGTGAGTGTATATTAAAGACTGGATCTTATTAGAGTATGTAAGTGGAATATGTAAGTCACAACAATCAAGAAGTCTGCATAATTATTATCACAACATGGTAATCTCATAGTAAAGAAGTCACGAGACCTGACCTAAACTTATAGTATTTTGACTTCTTAAAAGTACACAGAATGAAATCAAATAACCATTTAAGAATTTAAAATGAAGTTTTTTGTCTGTTTAAAATCCTCTATGATTAGATGAAAGATTATGTAAGGAATAATTGACGACGGCCAGTGAATTATTCAAAAATAATGCACATCCAATGCGGGACGAGGGTGTGCATTATTTTCTAATAATTCAAAGTACCAGAGTCAAATATTTTGCTTATACCACGATTACCACAAAAAAATTTGCTCTAGTGGTTATTTTAAGACATTTGACAAGTTAGGTGTGCATTTTATAGAAACATAATCAACACCCATGGAACGTTTCTCAACCAATCAGAAAAAAGCATTCAACAGCCCCGTGGTATAAATGAAAATTAATGTATATTTTTGTTTTTAGAAGCTATGGTAGAATGCAGAGAAATTGTACAGTGTGTTTACCCCCCCCCCCAATAACCACACTGACTGATGTTATGGCTCTTTGATGATGTTGGCAAACATGGATATGATTTCTGGCAAACAGTGAAAAATGAAATTCAACAAAGATCAAAAAAGCCCTCAGAATGACACATTAAACATCTGTATTTAATACTTTCATGCTTTTGTAGGACTTTTACATACAAGACAGTTTTTATTAAAAATATTACAGTGTTTACCTGATACGTTTCTAATAAACATAGTGTTCTGCATTAAATAATATCTTGGTGTGGTTGTGTGTATCTGTTAACCTGTGATGGCTTTTGAGGTCATTGAGATATCTTAAAGAGCACCAATGGTCCGATTCACGATTTTACATTTCCTTTGGTGTGTAAGTGTGTATTAGTACATTTTAACTATATGCAAAAGGTACAAACCCCAAAGTAAACAATGACGCGAGTTATCGCCTCCAACATAAATCTCTTTTCTTGGACTACAACAAACACATAGATCGTAGGCAAAAGTTTACTTCCTGGGATTGGTGATGTAGATAAGACTGACATTATCATAATTCCTCCTTCTTCGGACTCACAGCCTGTAAGTTAACTCCTGTTAGCATTGCATTGTGACCGAATCTTTCAAACATGGTAAAGAGTGTCACATTTCCGGCTGACGTCAGAGGTATTCAAGCCAATCACAACGTACAGATTAAATGGCCAATCAGGGACACAGAGCTTTTCAAATCGCAGAGTTTTGTACAAAATCAGTGCGTGTTGTAGTCCAGACCATCTAAACCGAGACCAAGTCATGACCAAGACCAAGACAGGCCGAGACAAGACCAAGACTTTAAAGGGTCGAGACCAAGTCAAGACCAAGACAGGCCGAGACCAAGTCAAGACCAAGACCAGTGCAAGTCACTGCATTAAAACACTTATGATAAAATGTGTAATATGCATATGATTAGGCACTTCTTGTCTGTGTGTGTGCGTGCGTGCATGTGTTTATGCCATCAGTAAAGTTGATCAAATAATCAAAGGCATTGCATATATGTGGAAATTTATCTTTGTCTATAAGAAAATAAAAGTGAACAAACACTAATGAGCTGAAATCAACTGAACCCTTTATTCTGAACTGTCTTTCCATGGCTTGCCATCCACTTAACACAATGCAGGTGTTTTTAGTAATAAAATTAGAAAAATTGTCATTGGGAGAACTTATAAAATGCTTAAACAATGCCAACATCATATGCCAAACATGAATAAACTGCATAAAATTAATGATAAATAAATTCCATCAGTTGTGCCATCAGTTGTGGTCTTGACAGGTCTTGAAATAAAATTCCGAGTCCGCTTTGTCTGAGACCGAGACAAGACCGAGTAAAAATGTGGTCGATTCCGAGACGAGACCAAGACCTTTAAAAAGTGGTCTTGAGACCGGTTTCAAGACCGAGACCGTTCTCGAGAACTACAACACTAAGGAAATCTGGAACTACAAAAATGTACGGTATGTGGAAAATAATGTGTTTTTTAACCATAATCCACGCAAACACATTGTATTATACCAAATACACAAAATAGCGTTGTTTTAAGCAATTAAAGAGGTGGACTTTAAATTATTGTCATCAGAAACAGAATTTGCTCTGAGCTTTACAGTGAATCCTAAGCATTTGTTGATAAACACAAAAGTTGGGTGATTATAATGGAAAAAAATGTAACAGTTAATATGTATTAGGTCCCAAAATCTTTTTAGGTTATCATGCTGCTTTTCCTCTGTGTTAAAAGAAATGAGAGATGACGTCAATAAAACATAATGTAATATACATAATGCTACTTTGGAACAATTATATATTTTATAATAAAATATAATATAATGAATGTTATTAAATCAATGCATTTTATAATGCATTTCTATAGATGCATAAGGTATATAAAAATATAACATTAAAATATTAGTTATATCAATTGTAATACACAAAATATGTGGTTTAGCCTTGTAAATATATAATAAGATGTTTCTGACGTGAAAAACCTTAATATGGCGAAAGCATAATACATTTAATTAGTTAATTAGCTATATTAATTAGATATTACATTTATTCATGACCTCTACCCCTTCACTGCTTCTCTTATGAATATTACTTAGATACATCAATACATTCTTACCTAACTTCCAATGAGGAAGACCTGCCTCATGAATGTTAATTAGTCCATACAAGGATCTTTGCCAAACGTCCAATGACGAAGGACTTGCTTATGAATATTACAAAATGATCCGTAATCATAGTAGGATTTAAAATCGCCAGCGGAGGCCATAACAACATTGCTGGTGTGGTGTGTTTTATTCGCTCGTGTCGCTAGCCGCTCCCGCAAGAAAAATATGTCTTCAAGAAAATTCTTCGTCGGTGGAAACTGGAAAATGAACGGTGATAAAAAGAGCCTGGGCGAGCTGATTATGACATTGAACACAGCCAGTCTGAACGATGAAACAGGTACGCGGCGTTTATAATCAATATTGTGAGGATTTGTTTATTTGAAACTGTAATAAAGAATGGTGTATTTTATGTCGAAATAACTGTTTGTCAATACCTTACTATGTAGCGTTTTGCAAATAATTGAGATGAAAGATGTTTCCGACTTCATGATGCGCTGCGGCTGCGCATAACGGTCGGCGTACCGCGAGAGCGCAGCTTTCGATTCGCTCTCGCGATACTGTGATGTCATTCGGCCATCGATCTGCGCAGCGCAGCATGAATTTGAACACGTACATTTTGATGTAGTGTGGGGTTTCATGTGACTTTAAATGTACGTAGTTTTCATGTACTTCATCTTTTGGCCGCTTAATAATTACAAATAGCCACATATTCTGAGAAAAAATACAATTCAGTCATATATTATTCTCTCATGTTTTTTTTAAAACGACGAGTTTCTTTAATAAAGATTTTAGCATGATGCCATACCATTTTTGTGTAGTTTTCTATGTAATATAATAAAGTTTTAGTGTCACTATATAGATCTACCCATCTATCTATCCTAATGTTTTTTTCATATCTATATATATCCTAATGCCTTTAGAGGTGGTTTGTGGAGCTCCCTCCATCTATCTTGATTATGCAAGATCTAAGCTGGACCAAAGGATCGGTGTGGCTGCCCAGAACTGCTATAAGGTTCCCAAAGGAGCCTTTACTGGGGAGATCAGGTACTTCGATTTATATGGCCTGTATATTTTGTCATTTTTAAGAGTTATCACACATCACTGCTAAAATGTCTGTCTCATCTCAATTTTTCTTCGCTTTAGTCCGGCAATGATTAAAGACTGCGCCATCGACTGGGTGATTTTAGGGCATTCTGAAAGACGTCACGTTTTCGGCGAGAGCGATGAGGTTTGAAAGAGACCTCTTTTCTGTATGATGACATTTAGGCATCGTTTCATATTTCTACGTTTACTAGGTTGACATCCTAGCTGTGCCCTGTTTTCCTCTGATTGGTTATGCTGTGATCACAATTGCAGCTGATTGGTCAGAAGGTGGCCCACTGCCTGGAGAGCGATTTGGGCGTGATCGCCTGCATCGGGGAGAAACTGGAGGAGAGAGAGGCTGGAACCACAGAGGACGTGGTGTTTGCTCAGACCAAAGTCATTGCAGGTTATTACGAAACACAGCTTGTATAATAACAATGGTGGATTTCTTTTTACGGTTGGTTATTTATAACTTTTAAAGGTGTTGATCTTTTAAACGGAATAGAAAATGTGAAGCCTTTTCATTATAATAATAATAATAATTATTATTATTATTATTATTATTATTATTATTATTATTATTATTATTATTATTATTATTATTATTATTATTATTATTTATTATTATTATATAGTACAAAACATGCACATCATAATAAAAAAAGACTTCACATTTTCAAACAACACGTGGGTAACTAATGAAGGTAATTTACATTTTTGGGTGAACTAACCATTTATGGCTAAATCTTATAATTTATTTTTTTATAGATAATGTGAAAGACTGGACTCATGTAGTTCTAGCGTATGAACCGGTGTGGGCGATTGGCACTGGGAAAACCGCCTCACCTGAACAGGTCATTTAGTACTTTTTTTATTTAAATACTGCCTTGATATCATTTTGTCTCCATTTTAAATGAGATATACAAGCATCATAATATGAATTGTGCAAAGACTTCTCTGTTATAAATGTATTTCTTGAACTCATGCTGTATGAGAACCAATCCGAGTTCCAATCGATGGTTTATTTGAAGTATCTGTGTTGAAATCTGGCTGCTGTAGGCTCAAGAGGTGCATGAAAAGCTAAGAGGATGGCTGAGAACCAACGTGTCGAATGCAGTCGCTGACTCAGTGCGTATTATTTATGGAGGTGAGTCTCTTTGTGTCTATCTGTTAAGCATTAAATAGGTTATAGATTACATGTAGATACAGGTCTTAATATATTTAAAGGATAAGTCAATTTTCTTTAAAAAATCCAGATAATTTACTAACCACTGTCGTCCAAAATGTTGATGTCTTTCTTTGTTTAGTCGAGAAGAAATTATGTCTTTTGAGGAAAACATTCCAGGATTTTTTTCATTTTAATGGACTTTTACGGACCCCAACACTTAACAGTTTTAATGCAGTTTAAAATTGCAGTTTCAAAGGACACTAAACGATCTCAAACGAGGCTTAAGGGTCTTATCTAGTGAAACGATTGACATTTTTGGCAAGAAAATAAAAAAATATGCACTTTTAAACCACAACTTCTCGACATCCTTCGGTCGTGTGACGCACCAGCTCGACCTCACGTAATACGTCAAGAGGTCACGGATGACGTATGTGAAACTACGCCCCAGTGTTTACAAGTGTGGAGAAAGAGGACCGTTCCGAAGTTGTTGTATGTCGAATGATACTAATTAATGTCTTTGTGTCAGTTTATTGTTTAAAATGATCCGCAAATGTGCATTTCATATACAGTATGTAACACGTGACCTTTCGACTTCATTACGCAATTACGTAAGGTCGTGCTGGCTCGCCACACAGCCGGAGGAAGAAAAGAAGTTGTTTAAAAGTGCATATTTTTTATTTTTCTTGTTAAAAATGACAATCGTTTCGCTAGATAAGACCCTTATGCCTCGTTTGAGATCGTTTGGAGTCCTTTGAAACTGCAATTTTAAACTGCATTAAAACTGTTAAGTGTTGAGTTAAGTATTAAATGTTGGGCTCTATTAAAGTCCATCAAAACCAGAAAAATCCTGCAATGTTCTCCTCAAAAAACACAATTTCTTCTCGACCGAACAAAGAAAGACATCAACATCCTGGACGACATGGTGGTGAGCAAACCATCTGGATTTTTTCTTTAAGAAAATGGACTAATCCTTTAAACTCTTTAATCCATTAAATGCTTTTTTCATTTGCTTGTTATTTTCTAGGCTCTGTTACTGCAGCCAACTGCAAAGAGCTTGCAGGCCAGGCCGATGTTGATGGCTTTCTGGTGGGAGGAGCTTCTCTTAAGCCTGAGTTTGTTGATATTATAAATGCCCGCTCATAGAGATGCTCAACCATTTTGATGGTCAAAACCAAAAATCAGTATATAACAGCTTCTTGTCGTTGTAGCAGGTCTGCAAGCACTAGCGTTGGCATTTAAACCAGGTTAACTTCAATAGTTCTTGTCACATGGACTGAAATGTTAGCATCCTTTTGCATTTAACTTAATGTCATATAATTGTTGGGACATTGTTACTTGTTAGATGCTGCACTTGAACAAACCTTTGTGTGTTGTCTTATGTGCTCACACACACACACACACCACACTACTTGAAGTCTATTATGTACTGTATTGATTATTGCACAAGGCCGGCATTGAATGTTGCACATGGTTTGTGTTAATTTAAGACTTGATCCTCTGTAGTAATGACTACATAAATACCCTATTTGTCCTCTTATTGTTTACTTTCCTGCTTTAATGTCTGTAATTATTTCCATGTGTCCTACCGGAATAAATTGAGTACATACTTGCAGTGAAGTTTAAATGTTTCTAGATTGGTTTTTGTATTTTTGTCCACTTATTAAAAAAATGGCATCTGGGTAAACAAAAACCTATAAGCATTGATTGTTTTTACGTGTAAATAGTATTCGGGTTTATGAAGTTACCCTAAAAGTGCATTAATATACCATGCACAATTTATATTGGATGCATTCTCTTATATTACAAAGTAGGATTGCATTACTTTGATTAAAGATGCGATATGTGATAACTTAATAAAAATTTGATATGCGATATGATAATGCTTATGTTTGTAAAGTTAAATTATATATTTAAAAAGAAACTTGCCAGTCTCTGTGGTATCTGCATAAACCTAAAACTTTGACTATGCATAACTTGAAGTATTAAAATCATTCTGTTATTGCAAAGCCATTATGGTATGCATACACTGAAAAAAATAACTTTCTTACTTTTTAAGCGAATTTGTGCTTATAACGATCAAAAAAATCTGCCAATGGAAAAAGAAAAAAATTATTGAATTAAGTGTTAAAAACCTTGAATTTTTTTTATTTTGCTTGTTTTATGCACAAAATCACTTTAAATTTGATATTTTTGGTCTAAAAACTAGACTTATTTTTCAATGTGATTTTGCTCATCAAGAAAATACATCTTATTTTTAGATTTTTAAAATACAGAGGATTTTTAGATATTTTTTACTGAAAACAAGACAAAAATACTTTAAAAAATTCTTAAATTAAGATGCTTTTTCTTGAGCAAAACGACCCAAGAAAATAAGTCTAGTTTTTAGACCAAAAATATCAAATTTAAGTGATTTTGTGCATAAAACAAGCAAAAAAAATCTTGGAACATTTTTCTTAAACACTAAATTCAAGAATTTTTTTTTTGCTTGTTTTATGCACAAAATCACTTAAATTTGATATTTTTGGTCTAAAAACTGGACTTATTTTCTTGGCTCATCAAGAAAAAACATCATCTTAAATGTAAGAATTTTTAGATATTTTTACTGAAAACAAGACAAAAATACTATGAACATTTTTCTTGAAAATCATTTTTTGCAGTGTATTTTTTTTTTTTTTGGTATATCTTCTTAACCTATTACAAGGTATTTTGGCCTCTAAGGTTGACATTATATGGTGTTTACAACCTATAATATAATAATTTTGGTAAAGTAATGTATTTTAGAGAGAAACTGAACAATCAATAACACCGTTAAATTTAACAGGATATTTATGTAAGAACGATTCGCAAACAAGACCTATGGTGACTTTCTTATTTAGTATTTTTGTCTTGTTTTCAGTAGAAATATATAAAAATTCTTAAATTAAGATGCTTTATCTTGACAAGTAAAATAAAAAAATAAGTCTAGTTTTTAGACAAAAAATATACAATTTAAGTGAATTTGTGCTTAAAACAAGCAAAAATATCTGCCAATGGGGTGAGAAAAAAATTTAAAAAAGTCTCATCCCATTGGCAGATTTTTTTGTGCTTTTTTTTTGCTTGTTTTAAGCACAAATTCACCTAAATTGTATATTTTTTGTCTAAAAAAATACTTATTTTCTTAAGTGAATTTGTGCTTAAAACAAGCAAAAATATCTGCCAATGGGGTGAAATAAAAATAAACATTTTTCTCATCCCATTGGCAGATTTTTTTTGCTTGTTTTAAGCACAAATTCACTTCTCATTTTGCTCATCAAGAAAATTCATCTTGATTTTAGAATTTTTAGATATTTCTACTGAAACAAGACATAAATACTAAGTTAGAAAGTCATTTCTGCAGTGCATATTTTGGCCCTGTCCTAAATAGCGCACTTCATGTGCACTTTCGGTCTCGTGGCTTTAAATTGTGCATGCTCGCTTAGTCTGTGAGTCCGTAGGGTGTCCCATCTGTCATTTTTGGGCTCCAAGTGTGCTCATCAGTGCCCCCTTTGCACCCTTGATGCTGTCTTTGGCGAAGCCCGCACTGCTTCACGCTATACGCACTTTACCATCCCAGAAGTCCTTCCGACAAAGTAATCAGACGACGACAGGGAGGAGTTCACACAACTTCTCTTCCTATTTCCGTCGTGACGCTCGAGTCTGTCTCAAAATACACTCCGGTGCACCCTTGTGGACTCGCGTCAAGGGTCCCTAAAGTCTGCATTACATGATGTCATCAAAGTGTGGACTCTGAGGAAGTCCACAAGTCCGGAGTGTGCCATTTGGGACAGGGCCATGGAAGACGTAAACCCTCCCAGGTGAAAAAGAAGTACACTTCCATAGTGTACCATAGGACTTCTATTTTCGCACACAAATTTTGTCCTTAATATACAAACAATTCTTCTTTAGTACTTCTTAAGATAAACTTAAGAAAATTTTAAGTGTACTTCTCATGTTTTTGGGTACCAGTGTTAACTAAATAAATTTTTTTATACAGAGATAGTATGTTAAAAGCAGATATTAGTTCATATTCATGGTGTCTCAAGTACACTTTAATAATCTTATAAAATCAACTTAAGAAGTACTAAAGATTAGTTTTTGGTACATTAAGTACAAAATTAGTCCGTAAAAATATAGCACTTTGAGTACATTATGGACTACTTTTTACCTGGGCTTTTAAAACACTCAACTCTTGATATTGAGCATTTTAAAAAAAGATGAAATGGAGAAAAGCCATTTAAATGTCTTCGTCTGCATGTAAAATATAGAAGAAAACCCACTCGTACGCTTGAAAGGGTGACGAAAGTAATGACAGCTTTAATTCCATAACATTACTTTACGACAGGCTTCAGTTATTTATTTTTTCCATCTTGTTGCATTTTCATCACAAAGATCGCACAAATAGATAAAATGATGAGTCGGCAGGGGGGAGATTTCAGGCAATGGGGCACAAGCCAAGTCAACCACAAGAAGGGAAGAGGGATGATGGGGGGTGCGGACAGAAAACGATAAGAAAGGAAGCAATACAAGAACGAAGAAGACAGAAGAGGAGTCATCGTGTGCTACACAAATGTGAATGTGTGTGTTTGTGTAAGCTGGTTTGTCAGTCTAGTTCTTAAATGAGATGTGTCATTATGAATAATCTTCAGCCTTTCTTATGAATATATATTTGTGCACTCACAATCTGTCTTATTTTCATTTCGTTTCACAAATGGATGTAGATAATTAATCTTAAAGGTGAAGTGTTAAGATGATCACCTTTAAGATGAACATCCAGAGTAGAATAAAAACTACAAGTTACTTTTAAGACTCATTGCATGAAAATCAGTGGGCAAAATCTGAACGGTCGTTATTAGATTTATCTTCTGGATTTTGTCTGTTTAATCCTTCATACTTCACTAGTTGTCTGTTGTAAATTGAAAAAACATGTTTATGGATTAAAAACATATTCTACATGCATTAATTTCTGAGTAGGCAATATAAGTGTTAAGATCTGGGGCCTAATTTATAAAGCGTCCGTACGCACAAAATGGGTATTGCAATACACATATCAGGATTTATAAAAAATTAACTTAAAAAGTGTGCACCATTTGGACCATGCGTACACACTTTTTTACTGTAATGAGCAACACATAATGATTATAAACTTTGTTTCTATATACACACATTTAGTTTAACTATTCAGGATTCATTAATGTCATATAGACGATACTATCTTATAGCCTGTCCAAAGCGCTTTATCTTTTATCCATTTTGTTTTGCCAAATGACAGAAAAACCATAGTGTCTACATCTACGATAAACTTTATGACATGTAAGATGATGAAAACATAATTTGATGCACTTTTGTATTTTAAAAAGATACGTTTTTTATAATTCAGTTTTATAGTACGAAAACATTTTACGTATTTAAGCATGCCGTTTTCATATTCTGGTCTCATCTGCTTGCCTGTACATAGTTTGGGGTGTTTACTAAATTTAATCCTGTAATATCACCGTCTTATACCTATGCACTGTAATGCATTGTCGTTATAATGTTTTATTATGGGAAAACACTTAATGCGAAACTTGTGTTTATTCTGGGCTTGCCTTTAGCAGCCTATAATAAGGTCTGTACTGAATTTGGTCTTTTAATATTGCAGTCTTGATGCACTTATCTACGTTCAGTGTTTTGTAGACTAATGCTTTAATTCATTTACTACATCAGATGTGCTCAATTTAAAGACGGACATAACATAAATCTCATCCGCTGGTAAAAAACAAAGTATTTACACTGCAAAAAATGATTTTAAAGAAAAAAATTCTTAGTATTTTTGTCTTGTTTTCAGTAAAAATATTTAAAAATTCTTAAATTAAGATGCCCCCTCCTAAAGAGCAAAACAACCCAAAAAACAAGTCTAGTTTTTGACCAAAAATATCACATCTAAGTAATTTTGTGCATAAAACAAGCCAAAAAATCTGCCAATGGGGCAAGCTAATTTTTCTTGAATTTTTCTTGAATTTAGTGTTTAAAGGAATAGTCTACTCATTTTCAACACCAAAATATGTCACTACCCCAACCAAGAACCGTTGACACATCCCTCCACCATCCGTGCGCGCGCACGCAAGCGCCGGAGCGCGCCGCGACGCCTCGACAGCACCCAGCCCAGCCCCATTCATTCAATGGTACCATTTAGAGATAAAGCAAGTTTGGTGGTACAAAACAAAACGCAGCGCTTTTCTAAGGAACTACATTGTATGGCGCAACAGCACCTTTGGGAGTACTTCGACTCGGCGCAGTAACACCCTCCCTCTCCCATTATGAGAGTGAGAAGGGGAGCGGACTTTTCAGGCGAGTCGAACTACTCCCAAAAGCGCCACCACGCCACAAAATACAGCTCCTCCCCCAAATCCGCCCAGAAAAGCGCCACGCTTTATTTTGTACCACCAAACTTGCTCATATAACTACTCGTCTTAAATAGGAAAAACGTTGATGTGTTTGGTCACTTCTAACTTTATCTCTAAATGGTAGCATTGAATGAATGGGGCCAAGCCAAATGCCATCGAAGCGTCGCAGCGCGCTCCAGCGCCCACGCGCACACACACAGACGACAGAGGGATGCATCAACAACTCCCAGCCAAGGCAACAACATATTTCAATATTGAAAATTAGTAGACTATTCCTTTAAGAAATTTTTTTTCTTTTTGCTTACCCCATTGGCAGATCCATCCGCCTGTTTTATGCACAAAATCACCCAAATTTGATATTTTTGGTCTAAAAACCAGACCTACTTTCTTCGGTCGTTCCTCTCATCAAGAAAAAGCATCTTAATTCAAGAATCTTTAGATATTTTCACATGAAAACACTAAGATTTTTTTTCTTGAAATTTTTTTTTTGCAGTGTACCTTTTTCCATAAGCTAGATTTTTTGCCTAGTTCTCATGCAATGAACCATAAAAATGACATTTTATTTCTTTAAGTCTTTTTTTAAATCTATGTACATATATTTCATAATCTTAGATTACATTTAATATTAAATCTCTCTTCTTTTATTTATATCAAACCTCTTTTTTAGACCTTAAAAATGAATGCTTAAATTCAAGGTTCTTTTATCCGTCTGATATCTGTATAATGTCATGCATGCGTATTCACCCTGTGCACATGGTTTACCCACATAATTCAGTATCTTTTGTGCATAATGTCAGTCTAAAGCAGGATCACTGTGCATAATATTTGGTCTTTCAAAGCCTGCCCTCAGTTCACTTTTTATGTGCGTGTCTTGGTCATTATTTGTATATCAGTGCAAACAGTGCTGTTTTAATGCATTCAGAGTTATCTCAGGGGGAGTCGGGTCAGTCAGTCAGTCAGTTCAGTGCAGGTGGTCAGTCGTTGTTGTGTGATTTAAGTGTCGTGTTGTCAGTCTCACAGAGCGCTGGGGTTTCTGAAGTTGTGCCCGGCAAATCGAGCCTGATCGCCCAGTTCTTCTTCAATCCTTTAAGGAGAGAGAGAGAGAAAGAAGCCTGTAATCAGCCGTGGTAATCATGAATAATTATTGGTTCTGTATGTGGCCGTTGCTATTCTTGAGACTGACACTTTATTCAGTACAGCTGCAATTGTGGAAACTGAACATTGAGTTTTAATATATACTTGTATGTGTTGTTGCAGATTAAATATTGGGAGTCTAAAGCTATTTCATGCATTCTGACTTATTAACACTGTGTAAGAGTTGGACTCCTTATGCTAAACATATGCATAGTGTCAAAAAGCAAGCCTAAGGTTGTATTTAGCATTCCTTTAAAAGGCGTGCATGTATAGCAGGATTTGGGGAATCATAAGACGTAAAAAATCGTGCATTCCTATAAGTAGTCTGATTTGGTTTCTTGCCTCATAAGTTGGTTGTATTTGGCGAGGCGCTCGGATCTGCAGGGAGCTCCTGTCTTTATCTGGAAAAATTATGAGAGAGGGACAGAGAAAGTGATTTTTTTTTTCGGGCATTCAAAATGTGTTTGTATCACAGTATCTGATCAAGATCTTTGTTCATGTAAACAGTAAGAAATGGTGTACCTGTCCAGTGCAAAGCCCCACCACTAGATCAGCAATAAAAGTGTCTTCTGTCTCTCCTGAGCGATGGCTGACCATCACGCCCCATCCGTTGGCCTGGGCCAGTTTACACCTGTCAAATACACAGTATGAGATGAAGACATTGTACCTGGACAATGCAGCTAAATATGCACATACAAAAGGTACTATTTTTCAACATGCATAATAGTCCAGTTTGTTTAAAAAAAGTACTTGAAAGTACCATGGTACTGTCATGTTCTTTTGGACAAACACTTGGACAAACATAGTATTAGTCACATTACAGTTTAATTTGACAGCATAATAATTTAAGGTTTAGTTGGATTTTATCTCATTGTGATTGTTTATTTGCATACAGTACAGTTAACATATGGTTCAATAATGTGACATTAATTATTTTGTGTCTGTATGGTTCAATTAAAGGGACACTTCACCCATTTGCATTAAGCTTTAGAACCCCAGTCATGTTTTTGAATGGTCGTGCATAATTTCCTCAGTTGCCGCTGAGACAGGAGAAATACAGATTTCAGTGTTGCACTTCCTTCTTTCAATTATGTAAAAATCATCATTTTGCATCATTGAAAGCAGGAAGTCCAATATCTTTTTTGAGGGGGTGAGACTACAAACACCCCTTTTCCGGGTTAAATAGGCACCAAATTGTATGTAATGTATGTTACATTTCGACTACAAATATGACGCACTTTCAATAAAGATGAATGTTTCTATGGGTGAAATGCTCCTTTAAATGTAAAGGTTAAAATTTCAAAATAAATTTGCATATTACTTGAAAACATTCTCTTTTTTGAGGACCAAGTCTAACATTTTTGGTTTTATTTCATTTTGAAAGAATATTTTGGGGATAATTGCAAAAATGTCAGTGTGGTGTAACCGGTCTGTGTCAATTGGTGTAACTAGTATTTTTTAAATGAAAATATAAATTAGTTCTGTGCAAAGATTAATCACATACAAAATAAAAGTGATTTTTTGAGTGTGGGCTGTGTTTAATTATTATGTATATATAAATACACACACATTCATGTATGTATTTAAGAAACATTTACATGTGTATATATATTTATTTATATTTTTATATATTCTATATTATATATAAATAAAAAAACGATATAAAAAAATCTGAAATGAATATATCTATGTGTTTGTGGTTAAATATACATAATAATTACACACAGTACACACACATATATTATGCAAAAAAACACTTTTATTTTTCTATGTGATTAATCTTTGCCCAGAACTAATTTATATTTTCATTAAAAAAATACTAGTTACACCAATTGACACAGACCGGTTACACCACACTGACATTTTTGCAATTATCCCCAAAATATTCTTTCAAAATGAAATAAAACCAAAAATGTTTGACTTGGTCCTCAAAAAAGAGAATGTTTTCAAGTAATATGCAACTTTTATTTTGTATGTGATTAATCGCGATTAATCTTTGCCCAGCACTAAAATGTCGAATAAAATATAATCATCTAGTTTAGTGCAATATTTTTTACATAAATTTTTACATCATTTGTCAAAGATTATTTAGAAAACAGAGCTGTTTTCAGCATATGTCCAGACAGATATTACAAAAACGCATTAAAATTTACATTTAGAAATAACTAATAAAATTATATTTTAAAAGGATGTTTTGTTTGTTTGATGATTAAGCTAACATGCCATCAAGGTGGATAAAGTATTTAATATTTCTCATTCTTTGGAGCAGTTGGCGGTTACACCATTTGACATTTTCAGGTCAATTCAGTCATAAAAATGGTGCAAATGTAATTTTTTATTGCATAAAATCAACATAAATACACTATGTGCATTAACATATACTTGATGCATGCTTTTAAAACAAGTTTTTTTTTAAGATTTTTGAAATTCTCATCTTGCCAAACCGTTTTTGTCACTGACCCACGTACGTGTTTTTGCCATTGGTACTCACGCCTGGATAGCCTCTGTGACAGAGCCGATCTGGTTGACCTTCAGCAGCAGGCAGTTACAGGCACGGTCTTCCGCAGCCTTCTCTATCCTTTTCGGATTTGTCACGGTCAGGTCGTCTCCCACAATCTGGATCCCCATGGACCCTGTCATGTTAGTCCAAGCGGGCCAGTCGTCCTGGTCAAATGGATCCTCAATGGACACCACTGTCAATTAAAGTAAAACAACAAATATATAAAAATATACAGTTTAGAGAAATATTTGGGGTTTATATACAACTTAAATCCTTTATTCACTACAAAAAAAAACTTAAGTGCAACCAAAAGGGTCTGTTGATGTTAAAAGTTCTTTATGAGACCATAAATGGTTCTACTACAGCATTATATTTTTAAGACCTAACTCAGTGGTTCTCAAACTTTTTCAGCGTGCGGCCCCCCCGTATATCCGGCGCATTCCTTCGTGGCCCCCCCCAAAGAAAATGTATGACCAAAAACTGTTCTAAAACCCAACTTTTAATTAAACAAAACATATTCAATGCTACAAAGTAGTGCTGTTGGTTAGTAGCCTTCCTTTTTTTTAGGTTTAATTCCACAGAATTCATGATTATTTTATAAAATGTAATAAAACTGGGCCCCCCCTGGCACCATCTCGCGGCCCCCAGTTTGAGAACCACTGACCTAACTATTCTAACAAGCACAGTTTACCTGGATAGTCGTTGACGAACGTCTGGTAGATTTCTAAAAGCTCATCTGCACTAATGTGTCTGCTGGGATCTGGGGGCGACTTGAAGTCAAGGTCGTACTTTCCATCACGGTAGAACTCGGAGGCAGCCACGTCCATACCGATCACGACTTTATCTGTGAAACCCGCTTTGTCAATGGCCGTCTTAATCAACTCCAGCGCTGCGGGGGAGAAACAGATAGGCCCAGCAATGGATGAATGGGATAATTACGTTGAAACTGCATACCACGCCATCGGACAATGTGATAAAGCTTTTAGAGCAGGCTCAAATTGCAATCATTATCACCCACGCGTAAACGCACCTTCACTGTTTTCCAGGATGTTTGGAGCGAAACCTCCCTCATCACCAACGTTGGTGGCATCTTGGCCATATTTCTCTTTAATGACACCCTTTAGCGTCTGATACAGCTCGGCTCCGACACGCAGCGCGTCACGGAACGACTCCGCCCCTACGGGGAGTACCATGAACTCTTGCATCGCAAGTTTGTTTCCAGCATGGGAGCCTCCATTAATAACATTAAAAGCCTGAATGGAGAGACAAATGGATATGCACTTAGTCAATTTTCATATTTACTTTATAGACGCTTGAAAGAAAATAACTACAGGTCTGATTTATTACGACATAAATCACATGAATAGACTTGTGGTGCTAAAAAATGAATGATATATAGTCTTACTGGAACGGGCAGCACGAGTTCTGTGTTTCCTGCCAAATCAGCAATGTGGCGGTACAGGGGGACGCCTTTCTCTGCCGCACCGGCTTTGCAGATGGCAAGAGACACTCCCAGAATGGCATTAGCACCAAACTGGGCTATAAGCATGATGGACAGATAAGTTAAGTTATGATAAAATAGTTAGTTTAAACCAATTAAGTGGAAGTATAACTCACATTTGTTCTCCGTCCCGTCCATTTCAATCATGAGGTTGTCCAGTTTCTCTTGCTCCACCACATCGATCCCCTAAAGTTTACAGCATGAAGACAAAACTCCCCGGGTTAATAAAATATAAAATGGTTGTTTTCATAATCATTAAACCTGCTGCTGTGAAAGTCATCTGGTTAACCACAAATACAAAGCTAATAACTCATGAGAGTTCGCATAATTTTACGCTTCACATTGTGGACATGGGAGAAGTTTTACGTTTGAGAGTCTTTGGTGATCATATGAAAAGGAGAAATGAAATGTGTAGATCAAAATGAAAATTAAGACCTGAATAACAGGAGACTTTGTGTCTGGGCCTTTTGTTGATTTGTAGCAGTGGGACCTGTTTTAAAAATCTCCTGTTACACGTGAATGGGTAAAAAAAATGAAAAGAAAAAGTATTCAATAAAATGAAAGTGCAGGAGTGGGATCTGATTCTGATCCCATCTGATCGGAATCTGATCTGTAAAACAAACAAACAAACAAACAAATAACAAATAATTAAATCAACAAATGCTTAGGATTAAGTCGTGAAAAGTTCAGTTTAAAAGATATTGGGAAAGTGGTGGACAAACATCCGGGGAAAAAACTTGCATGGAATGAATAAAATAAAAAGGATTTGCCCAGGGTTTCAAAAAACATGATGTAAATTATTATAAATAAGTTAAATAATTAACTTAATAGGTAAGAGTAGAAAAATATACATGCATATATGTCATGTATTATACTGTGAGACTGGAGGGTGAACTGATCACTATTATAAAAATACCATATTTGATTCTTTCTCATGTTTATGAAATAATAAGATTTAGTTATATTTGTATTCTTCACCGTAAAAGCGATACTGCAGTTAAATATCAAAATGACCCCATGATTTTTGGAGTTATTTTAGTAAATTTCCTTGCTTTTCTTATAAGGGGAGAAAACAGGGATTAGATAACAACTTCTGACTTTAAAGCGCAAAAATTCATCCTTCACAGAAGTAATCCACATGGCTCCAATGGCTTAAAGGGACACTCCACTTTTTTTGAAAAATGCTAATTTTCTAGCTTCCCTAGAGTTAAACATTTGATTCTTAACCTTTTGGAATCCATTCAGCTGATCTCCGGGTCTGATGCTACCACTTTTAGCACAATCCATTGAATCTGATTAGAACATTAGCATCGCGCAAAAAATGACCAAAGAGTTTCGATATTTTTCCTATTTAAAACTTTATTCTTCTGTAGTTACATCATGTACTAAGACCAACGGAAAATTAAAAGTTGTGTGATTTTCTAGGCTGATATGTATATAAACTATACACTCATTCTGGCATAATAATCAAGGACTTTGCTGCCGTAACATGGCTGCAGGAGGCACAATGATATTACGCAGCAGCCAAAAATAGTCCCCTTAGTATCTTTCAATAGCAGGAGCCCATTTTCGGCACTACGTTATATCATTGCGCCTTCTGCGCAACGTACCTATGGCAACCAACGCTTGAAATCCAAGATGGCACCGTTACCGGAAGTTAGTATTACAGTTTATAAAGTTTAAAATTTGGATATGTTTCTTATAAAATTGCATTGATTATTCACAAAAGCCCATTATTAACCCCTTAGAGCCGCGTGGATCACCTCTGTGAAGAATGAATCCACTTTTTGTGACCCAAAGTCAGTTGTTGCTCCCCGATCCCTGTTTTCCATTATAAAGCTTGCTTAGAAGAACAAGGACACTCACTTAAATGGGTGATTCTCACGAAACCATTGAAACACCCCGGCACTAATGATTTTAGCTTTAAAATGTGTAATATAGTAACATTAAAAAGCATCAGAATTAACACAATACTGTGTTCTACCTTGCACAATGTGTGATTTCAACATAAGAATTTATAATTGTTAATTTTATCTCATTTTCTGCTGAAATTCTCATTACCGCAATGTGTCCGGCTGTGTTTGAACATGCGTTATGTTGTAATTTAATCAAATTAACACAAAAATATTAAGAAAAAAAAATAAATGGATGTTTTGCTAGACTACTTTAGATGACAGAAAAAATATTTACTGAATATTCATGTATAATAATAATGAAGAAAAATTAGGAAAATGATGTGTCCATGCCTGATGTTCTCATCCTCCGCAACACTTTTTGAGAACAGTTTAAGCACACATACAGAATTTTAATAAAGTTTGATTTTGAGTGACCAAGCACATGGACCAGTTACTTCAAGCTGGCTACCAGGTAAGATCATTTTTTTACAGTTAATAATATAATATAATGTACAGAAAATATGTCAGTGTTGATGTTTTCTGACTGTTGCGGCAATGAGATTTTTTAGGAGTAATTTTTTAAATTATGTTACAAAAAGTGTTAAATGATTAGTAAAAGTTTTTAAATTAATGTTCCCATTTACTCCAGACTTTGTTTTTCAATGTCTGGTGGGAAAAAAAGTAAATTTAAGCAATTTTTACATTTTCATGCTTGACATTTTAAAACCAAGTTTTCGTGAGATTCACCCAAATAACTTCAAATGTGCTCGTCTGAAAGATGATGGACGTGCATCTCGTATTGCTTGAAGGTGAGCAAATCATGGGGTAATTTTGATATTTGGCTGGAGTATCCCTTTAATGCCACCTGTAGTGGTCTATACCGGATAAGGTATATATGGAGTATCACATGCAAAGGATTTGTACATTTCTCTGAAAATTTGACGTAATCTCATGTGGTGCATCATGCGCACAACTTAATTCTAGCTTAATTCCACTAAATCCCATCAAGATATATTAGCAAACTGTTTTCCACTGTCTTCCTGTAAAAGTTATACTACTATAAGGTTTATTAGATAAAACTGATCTTTCACTCACAGATGCAATGACGGCTGGTCCAAGAGTATCATTTATGTGACCAACAGCCTTTAGTACACCTTCAGACAAAACACAACAGTTCAGAAAACAATTCAAATAAAAAATAAAGGACAAAACTGTTATTGCATCAAAGAAGGATCTAGTTTGATCTCAAATCTTCTGGTCACTCACCTTTGCCTTTGTAGCGGCTTTTGTCTCCATCTCTAAGTTCAAGAGCCTCATAGATGCCTGTAGACGCTCCACTGGGCACTGCAGCCCTGAACAGACCTAACATAAACATTACCGTTAAAACCTGCCACCCAATTTAAAAGGGACACTCCACTGTTTTTGAAAATAGGCTCATTTTCTAGCTCCCCTAGAGTTAAACATTTGATTTTACCGTTTTGATATCCATTCAGCTGATCTCCGGGTCTGGCGCTACCACTTTTAGCATAGCTTAGCATAATCCATTGAATCTAATTAGAACATTAGCATCGCACTCAAAAATAACCAAAAAGTTTCGATATTTTTCCTATTTAAAACTTGACTTTTCTGTAGTTACTTCATGTACTAAGACCGACAGAAAATTTAAAGTTGCAATTTTCTAGGCAGATTTGGCTAGGATCTATACTCTCATTCTAACGTAATAATCAAGGACTTTGCTGCCGAAACATGGCTGCAGGAGGCGCAATGATATTACGCAACAGCTGAAAATAGTCCCCTTAGTATCTTTCAATAGCAGGGGACTATTTTCGGGTACTAAGTTAAATCACTACGCCTGCTGCAGCCATGTTACGACAGCAAAGTCCTTAATTATTACGCCAGAATGAGAATATAGTCCTAACCTTATCTGCCTTGAAAATCGCAACTTTTCATTTTCCGTCGTTCTTAGTACACGATGTAACTACAGAACAATCAAGTTTTAAATAGGAAAAATATTGAAACTCTTTGGTTATTTTTTAGCACAATGCTAATGGTCTAATCAGATTCAATAGATTGTGCTAAGCTATGCTAAAAGTGGTAGTGCCAGACCCAGAGATCGGCTGAATGGATTAAAAATCAAATGTTTCACTCTAGGGGAGCTGGAAAATGAGCATATTTTCAAAAAAAGTGGAGTGTCCCTTTAAGTGAAAGATTTTTTTACTGATCAAAGCACAGCGAATTCATAGCTTACTGATCCATCTAGTCACAATATCTTTATTTAAAAAAAGTTTTAACCTACAACTGGTACTTTCTAGATTTCAATAAACACATTTGGATGGATTTAGTGGTTAATATGGATCTCTATCCAAAAAATCAATAAACTTGGTAGGTAACATAAGTATTAATTTACACACTTGGCAGATGCTTTTATCCAAAGTGTCTTAAAGTGCATTCAAGCTATACATTTGATCATCATGTGTGTTCCCTTGTAATGAAACCCATGACCTTTACACTGTCAATGCAATGCTCTACCAACCTTACAAGAACATTCAATAATGCATTTTCACGTTAAAATCCATCTTTAGGAGACACTTTATGGATTCACCTTTATCAGTTCTCAGGTCCACTTCCACTGTAGGGTTTCCCCGAGAGTCCAGGATTTCCCTGGCAACGATGCTCACAATAGACATGCTTAAAGGTATAAAGGAAAGAGAAAGTAAATGAGCAAAATATCCCCAATCTGTTTTTATTGACATGGTACACCTAATAGAAACTGATAATAAGGTTTTACCCCGGGTCACGGCACCACTTTACTCACATAAACACAAGACAATATTCTGAAACTAATGCAACACAATTTTAAGCCAGCCTGCAGAGATGACTACTCAAAGACAATCATTCAACATGCTAAATGCCTTTGACTCTTTCTCATAACTTGTATCCAATAAAGCATTCATGTATTGTACAAAAGTACAGAGAAGTGCAATATAGTCATGATTGCAAAGTAAGGCTTGATTCTGCTTTTTTGGTGTTTTTCAGCAATTCCTAGTGGAAATATCTGCCTCCACATATATGCATTTGGCAGACGCTTTTATCCAAAGTGTGTTACAGTGAATTCAAGCTATACATTTCTTGAGTATGTGTGTTCCCTGGGAATTAAACCCCATGACCTTTGTGGTGCTAATGCAATTATCCACCAATTGAGCTATATGAACACCTTTTGGAGTCCAAAAGTCTGCGCTTCTGATTTGGTGCAATAATTTAATTACAAATGGTATCATCAGCAAAGCAATTTATAAAGTGTAGTACTTTTTGTGCTGTAATGAAAGCACGCACCGGACCTGGCATAGACTCCACAAATTGTGTAAAACCTACTGATCTGTGATGTCACAGCATGATTTGAGAAGGTTCCAAGAAGCGTGTTGTGTGCTTCAATGGAAGCAATGAAATCTGACCTTGTACCATGGGTTTGACAGGGTCAATGTCACAGTTTTGCTCTGTAAATGTGTGTGCTAGAAATTGTGCTGACTTTTAGATAAAAAGAAAATCGTAAACCTTTGTTGAGTTCCAGGTTTAAATTCAAATACTTAATTGCAAATTAAATTTTGCAAAGGTTGCGTTTCATCTCACACTGACTCAACATTAAAGCCTTAAACTCTGATGGAGTTTAAACACATCCATCAGAAGTAACAAATCAATCCCATGGCCTTTTTTAAACTAGAAGTGATTTTCTGGAACATTCAGTTCTGCCCTTATTACCAATGAGACAGCCAGAGCACTCAGTCCGTGATGTTATGTCCGTTATGTTGCCACACCACTCATGGCCAATGAAAATCCAAAAATGCATTGTATATACGCTTTAACCAAAAAGGGCACACAGTCACCATCTCCTAGCACGGACCTGCAAAGACCACCAGCATTTTGACTAAGGAGTAAGGGCATCATTTGTAATTAAACATGCCTGCAGGTATGGGAGTCAGACTGACTCATTGTGGTTTCGATTCTGATCATTAATCTAAATCTGGATGGTCATTTATGCCGTGCCAGTTTGGTACTGCAGCACGGTGCTGTCAGCAAAAACAGAGAGAGTGAGAGACATACAATAAGAGAGGGAAAGAGAGAGAGAGAGATGGTGGGGGATCAGGGGAGGGGTGGGGTGGATAGCGCAGAAAGTGGCGTGATGGGGCAAGAAAAAGCTAAATAATTTAACATCCCCCTGGCAAAATTAAGAAAAGCTTTCTGAGATGGAAGCACAGAGGAAGATGGAGAAAGGGATGCAGGCGAGCTGAAGGACTGGAAATAAGAACAGATTGGACACACACTGATACACACGTACTTATGTAAACATACAATAACGCAGTGGCCAACCCTTAATAGCACGCTGGTACCCAAATTCACATCCAATTACGCACATCATCCCGACCTAATGTCAGAGGCAACCTGACACTTTACCCAGGAGACTGCAGAGATGTATCCACTCACCAAAACTGCAGCCATGTCTTGTTTTATTTTAATTTTCAGACTGCAAGATTCACAAACCCAAAACTAATGTGCCTAAACAGACTAACCTACGTGCCACTGCAGTCTATATCATGTAGCATGATTTATAATCATGCCAAGTCATCTTAATGCGCTCTCAGCATCTGCAGTAATGATGCAAGCGCAAAAACAGGTGCAAAAATACAAAGAATAAAGAGTTACCTGCCGTCAGTGCGTGTAGCCTTGAGAGAGGCAAGATGGAAAGTGTTGAACTGCGGAAGAGAGACCGAGAGAGAGAGAGGAAAAACAGAGCGAGGGTGGGTGGAAATGAGAATGAGAGGAAGATGAGAGGAGAAAAGGAGGGGGGTGCTTGTGATGACAGAAGGGGGAGGGGATGAAGAGATGAGTCAGAGAAAGATGTTGAGAATTAAAGAGGAGACAGAGGAGAGAGAGCGAGCGCGCGAGAAAGGGATGAAAGGGTGAGAAAGGCGACTGATTAATAAGGAGGGAGTCAGAAAGAGGAGAGGAGTCAACAACCACAGGGTGTTGCAATGTTCCTCTGTGGTTTCCTGGTAAAAATAGACGACGGAATTGGTTTTGGATTAGAAAAACAAGGAAGTGGTTGAATGCAGAAGCATGAAACTTAATCCAGTCTTAAAGGTGAATATATGTGTATGTTAATATGTCAAAACAATTTGGTCTCTGATACCACATTGAAATTTTGGAATAAAAATCATTTAAATCTACAATGGGAAAAGTAAACAAATGGATGTAAAAATGATTACATATATATATATATATATATATATATATATATATATATATATATATATATATATATATATATATATATATATATATATATATATATATATATATATATTGTGCTTACATTTTCACAGTGTCTGATGCCTGCACATTAAGGTGAGTAAGTCTGTGTACAGTGCGCATGAATGAAATTTTGTCAGCAGTAAAGTACGCGCACACTGCTGGATTTTAGTAACCACGCATTTTTGTACGCATAGGTCGCCCATGCGCGTACAGAAGTATGTAGGCCAGGAAAGGTATTGCATTTTGTCGCAATGCTCATGCATTTTCAAATAAACTATGCTTTGCAAGGTTGTGCGTTCAACTGTGTGCATATAACGAACTATACTCCAGGCTAAAGTTGTGAAACCCCTGACTTAAATTTTAAACCTTTAAAGGTCACGGTCTTTCTGATCCCATTTACTAAACCCTAGTTGGTGTGTTATGTTGCTACAATAGAATAAGTAATACCTGTAAAATGATAAAGCTCAAAGTTCACTGCCAGGCGATATATTTTCTTTAACAGAATTCCCCTTTCGTATGCTGCGTCCGAAACAGCCTACTACTTACTATATAGTACGCGAAAAGCAGTAGGCGAGGCGAGTAGTATGTCCGAATACATAGTATTCGAAAAACAGTATGCGAAAAGTACCCGGATGACCTACTACTTCCGGTTAGATTTTGCAGTGTGCATACGATGGACGCTTCACTATCCCATGATGCCCCGGGAGAGGAGTTATCCAACGAAGAAGACGGGGCATGCGGTTGTTTTCGCGCTGAAATGACATGACGTGATGACGACTTATGTCACGTGATGTAGCAACATGGCGGATGTAGTACGTCCGAATCTCATTCATACTACCAGGATTCATACTATACAGTACCTACTGTTTTAACGCCAAGTAAGTAGGTACTTCATCTAATTCAGTACCTACTATACAGTATGCGGTTTCGGACGCAGCCAAAGACTACGGCTGTGTCCCAATTCAAAGGCTGCGACCTTCTAAGGACGTATTTTAAGACCGATTGCGTCATAGCAGCGCGACTTGAGGCTGGTAAGGACGTCCCAATTCAAAGGATGCTTAGAATGAAGCCTCAAAATGCGTCCTCATTTCTCCGCGATGTTAAGGATAGAACGAATGGATCCTTAACAGCCGAGGCTATCCCAAGATTCATTGCGTGCCTGCAACGGCTGCATATAACGGCTGGATATTCTAAAATAAACAATTAAAACCTTCATTAAATAAAAGTGTGTATTTATCAAAAAAAAGTTTGTTACTGTTTTAGTATTATAAGTTATGTTTTGTGTTAATATTACTATTTTTATGATGCATATATTTCTAAGGTTGATTAATTTAATATACTGTTGAATAGTTTAATCTACATCAATGTGTCATATTTTCTAAACTAAATTAATATTTTTCTGATTTTTATATTTATTTTAATAAGTCAGAAACATTTCCGCTATGTCCTGCTGACAGGCGCGTGCAGCAGGTGACGCCAATTTTGGGTCGTCCGAAGGTTAGACCGTCTCATTTCAGTTCTCTTCGCGAACTTCTGAGGCTGCCACCTTGAAAGACCGAGTGCTCATCTTTAAGGTCCCATGCTTATAAGGTCGCAGCCCTTGAATTGGGATACAGCTTACAGCTCTCTAACTTCCTGCTTTAAAGGGGCTCTAAGCGAATCTGTGTGACGTTACTTTTTGTTAATGTTTGAATTGTTTTCGAACAAACGGAGTGTAGCTAACTCCTCCCTCCCTTCCGTGCTTTCATGAACGCGCCTAACCCCCACCCCCAAATCCTTCTGGTCGTTTATTGTCTGGAACACTTTGTTATGTTTCTGATGGTACGTTTGGCCACTTTGTTGTTATTGCAGTTTGTGGAGCCTGGGCTGTCTACAGCGTTTTTTTACCGTTTGATCAGCGGACAGGCAGCAAGCAGATAGTGAGGAGATGTTTGCTGTATGTAACAAAAAAATGTTTAAAACGCGTGAATTCGCTTAGAGCACCTTAAATGATAACAGTAGAACAGTTTTTTGACTAAACTCCGCCCACAGGAATACGTCAGTAGCCAGCTAAGCTAACGGCAAGCTGAGCTGCTATCGAATTACAACATGCTAAACAAACTACACAATCAGTACTCAATATGTATTTCTGAAGGAGGGACTTCTTTGAACAAGGAAGACATCAGACCGTTTTGAGGACAGTGAAAGCAGCGCAATACAGATAAGTTAATTGTGTGAAAAATACCGCTTTTTTTATACGTGAAACATGACCACGTTATATTGTGCACTGTAAACACAACCAAAGCTTCGAAAAACACAGAAAGAATGGGACCTTTAAGTCTTTCCCTTCCCTGCCATTGACAAGTTATGTAGTCAACTAAGTTTTTATGGCAATTCATAGTTCCACTATTATCCACTAAGTGGTGCTCTTACCCAACTTATAAAACACTAAAGCATCCACGGATCCAAAAACAGTAAAAACTCTGAAACTGGTATCTAACTTTTTGTTCAAAATTTTGTATTTTTGAAGCAACCTATCAATATTTGAGATGTGATAAAAAAGAACAAATGAAGAGAGGATGAAACCTTTTTGTTTGAAAGCAGAGGTTCTGTTCTTTCATTTTGATATATTGTATGTTTATATATTTAAAGAAGAACATTTTCTGGAAGGCATTAAACTTTTGTGAAAAACATAAAAAATGCTACCACTGGCTGGCAACTTTTTTTAAAACGCTGGCAGGAAAAAAGTTAAAGAGTTATATAAACATTTGTGATCAGCATGTCATTTCCAGGATAAATCAAAGGTTTTTATAAGAATAAATTCAGTTGAGTCTTGAGTTTATGTCCAATTCAAATTCAAAAACATCATATAGCAGACGCTTTAATCCAAAGTGACTTAGAGTGCAGGTATGCATTTTCTATCAACATGTGTGTTCCCTTGGAATCGAACCCATGACCTTTTATACCAATTTGAGCTAAAGGAACACTATTCTGCATTATGCAAATCTGTGTCTCAAGGGATTGTAATAAATAAAATAATGGACAAACATGACAATCTTCTAGCAAATGCTAACATCTGCTAATACAAGTGTATTATTCTGACCTGCCAGTTCCACTTGGCACATTATTTATTATCCAGTTTTTCAGTCAACCACCAGAGGTCAGCATCAACACATGTCATTATACTAGTTAACAGCTCAAAATGTAAAATCAAGTTCATATAACTCAGTTGGTAGAGCATGGTGCTTGCAAGGCAAAAGTCATGGGTTAAAGTCCTAAGTATACTAATGAAATGTGTAGCTCAAATGTACGTCACTTTGGACGAATACCAAAATGGGAAATGCATAAATGTTATGCCATCAAAACATCTAAAAGTGATAAGGTGTTACAGGACGACATATATAAAAACAAATATTTTTAAAGTAGGAACAAATCTGGGTGTCAGACATTTAGAAACAAGCACTAAAAACTTTGAAAAAAAAAAAAACGTGAACATCTGTATGAACATGGACTTTATAATGATGAGTCTGGAGATTGAGATATAATCTACACACCTGCTAATGTCGCCAGTGGGAAGTGAATAAGTAAAAGCCAATGTTTATGTCTGCTGCATGCAGTATAAAGACTATTTTAAACAGCATGGTATTTATGGCTACAAGGCTATTTTACATGGTGATACGAGAAATACTGGATGACTTCCCCAGATGACTTATAATATAAAGCTCTGTTTAAGAGAATTTAACTTCTGCCTTCCATATTGTATAGCTCTGGGATAGCAACATGAGTAAATTACATACAGTACCACTTGTCAAGCGACCAGACTATGTTAATAAAATCTTTGGAACAGTATTAATTGGTACCGTCTTTCGAAAGGTGTTGTGAAATGTTATTGAATCTGTGATTTCTCTCTGCCATTCATGTATAGTGAAACAATGGCAAAGGCATCTAAATAGTTTTCCTTTAAAAAAAAACACTGCGTGTTCTGCGATGTGCACACATTGCAATGCTGAAACGATTTATAGTGCTGAAGATAAATAATGTATAGACAAATGACATTAAGGCATGGCCAACCCAGTGTGTTCAATAAATATTATTCACTAGAAAAGAGTAGGTATTTGACCTCATTTCAGATGTTTCCATTGGTAACAGTTGGGTTGGGGAAATAATAATTCTTAATAAATGCTAAAAATAAACAACCTCCAGTGATCCTCTGCTTTGATGATGCTCTAAGCTTAATTAATAATGATAGATAAAAATAGATGAATTGCTTAAACAATTCAAGGTATATGATACTTATGTATCGTTCATGCAAAGCTTCTAAAGCCTGATGATGCGCTACAATTAACATTTAGTAATAATAATAAAAATAATTAATTGCCATGCTCTTAAATACAGTGCGGATAGGAAACATTATGATATGGAAAAAACATGGGAGGCGCATTAAACTGTAATGTATATTGAACGTATACTCTGAGATCTCCCTATAGGGACAAATTGCTTCCTTTTTTTTCATTTTAAGGACTGCATTGCATACAGATGCAAAAGAAACGCAGTGTATGGTATTGAATGATGAATGTCTACTGTCAACAATATGAACCTCTAAACCTATACAACACAACAATTTGCATGTATTGTGTTTAGGCTGAGATTAAAATGGGGGGTGCAAGCTAAATGACCGGCATATTATGGGATGTCTGGGACATTAGAGAGGGGGAGGGGTGTGTATGGGGTTGAATGGTAAGTGGAGAGCAGAATATTATACTCAAGAAGACTATGTAATTTTGTGTCTTTTTATGGCATATATTTTGTTTTTGTGGCAGAGCTGTCAATACAACACAAAGACTAGAACATTGCTAGTTAGTTTGTGTGAACTTATGGCGTGGGTGCGTACACGTAGGTAGGTGGTGTTCTTGTGGTGCATTACCTTTTTAATGATTAGGATGAGCCTTTAAACGCAGTCAATCTAGTATCCATTAGAGAACCTGAAACAGAGGAAATATGGACATCTTCATGATGGTATATTAAACGCTATACATAGCATACATCCATGCATTATCGTTTGAAGGTTACCATAATTTTTTTACAGGCGAAGTTGTCTGTTTTTTTGTCTACGAGTTTATCAGTACACATCTCTGATGGTCTCCATATGTGGCCCTTTTGCCCAGTTATGGAGTCACGTTTTGAAATGGTAGGTGGGGGGGACTTGCAGAGAGAGCGTAAAAGAGTATTATGTTCATTTTAGCATGCATGGTAATCTGAAACCCCTCCCTTACACCCGCCCGCCCCCCAAAACAGACACACACAGAAACACTGAACACCTCTTTCTTGCATATCTCCATGACAACGGCCAGCACAGGAAGAATATTATGGTCTGTGTTTTCTTTTGGCTGAGACGTTATTACTGGATATTTGGTGCTTTTGAGTGTGGAGGAGGGGTGCGCCTTAGTGGGTTGTCATGACAACCACCTCTATATTTCTTTGATATGTAATTATGGTATGTGGTGCCTACCACTTCCCATCCCCCACGAGAAATTGCATATGTATCTCAATATTTATTTGCGTATACGTGTACATCGTGTCGGGCCGTATGCACGTTTCAACATTTTGATGTTGGTAATGTCACTGCTCTGCATGCTGGTCAGTGTAATCTGTTAACTCGATGTAAAAAAAAGACAAACGGGTGAAATCTAGTGTATACTAAAAACAATAATACGAAAACTATGAGTGATATTCACACGCATTGCATCCCTTTCCAACGATATTCTATGCCAATGAATGATTTGGTGAATAGGGCCTGGATTTCAACACATGTGCAGATGACATTTTACATCATTTTGACATCAGTAGATGATAATTCAAACTTCAACAGCATATAAACATCCATATCTATATCTTTAGTTTTGCTTTCATTTTCCAGTCCTGCTCTTGTTTTAAGACCCCAACACAAAGTTAGGTGCACAGTTAAAATAACTTTAGCATTTCAAACAACCTAGAAAGCAGTAACTTTCATATGAGTGATGTAAGTTTTGATCATGGATGCCATTTTATATGCTCATTAATGGCTACTGTACGTACAGTCAGTCGATATTCAGAATAGCAATACAGAACTGGAAAGGAGTTGCTAATCGACTTTCCCCCCTCTCTTCCGGCTCGGTCCTCGTTCCTTCTTTTTTCGGAGTTATGGTTATTGTGGGATGTCAGTGACTATGTTCATTATTATGGGATGTTAACAGGGGTGGGAGGGGTGCCTGTCTCTATGGTAACGGTTGCTAAGGGCACGGTGGAATGGGGAAGATAGGGTCTGTCTTTGGTGTGGGGGGGTGGGGGTTATTATGGTCTGTATGTTGCAAGGTAACTACGCGGTGGGGGAGGGGTGAATGTCTGTATGTATGTGTATGTGTGAATATGGGGAGGGAGATTATTATGGGATGTCTGGCCCCTGATCTCTTTGTGTCTATGCAAAGGGTGTAAGTGGCAAAGGGAGAAACTGCGACGTTGTGTGCATCCTACAGCTGTGAAAGAAAAATATATATAACACACATTATTTTATAAGCTAGCAATTAGAAACAGGAAACCTATTGTTTATACAAAGGAGGCAGCCAGTTCAACGTGGAGACATCTTAAATGTGTATTTGAAAAAGGGGAACAAGTCAAGTTGTGTGAGTACTTTCTAAGATTATATTACATTCATCCTGGATATATTTACAAAGATCATACAGTTTGTGACATCTCCGAATGCATAGGAACGAAAGGAACCTATAAAGTTAGGGACACATGGCTTGTAACATACAGGGATGAATTTAGCCGGTGAATCTGAAGAGTCACTTTATGCAGGTTAGCCCTAGCCTGCTTAGCTAGTGTCTCTTAGCTGATCACCCACATTATGACCTATTTGCCTATTAAGTGTCCATAACTTGTTTCAACCGCGTGTTTTTAAAAAGTTTAAGTGTCATTCATCTCCATCATTAAAAGAGAAAGGTTTGTATGCAGAACTATTTAGACAGATTCGCCTGCTTTTATGAATTGACCACAGTGATCAGCATGCTACCGTGACTATTAACTTCCGTTTTTATTGTTCTTGTGTTTTTTGCCTCCCCCGGCTTCAGGAAAGCACCAGAGGAGGAGAAAATCGCCACACAAGTTTTCACAATCCTCTCGAGCTGGTGGAAATATCGTCAATATGTCCGGCAGCGAGGACGATAGGGACGATTTTGAACATCGGTCGATGATGCAAGGTAAAATATTCACGTTTACTGATGCTAGTCACAACTTCACGTACAGTTCGGTGGGTTTTTCGGATTTAGGTGGCATGTAGACCAAATTTCGATACAGTTGATATTTTAAACGGATTATTTGATTTGTATTTTTATCTTTAATTGGAAATGCGAAGCTAACGAGACTCCTTTATCTGTCTGAGCAGCGGCTAGGCGGCTAATCCAACAACAAGCAGGATTGTTATAAAATATATCACTTTATGAAAAGCACCGAACAACTAAAATGATTATTTTCACATATAAATAGTCAGATACCTTTGAAAAACATGGCTGTTTTATCACCCGCTCGATTTTTTCCTGTCAGTGTTTCTGTTGTCATTTTTACGCGGCTAACCGTCGACCGACCAAAGCAGTCGATTTTCACGATTGCACTAAAATATTATGTTTAATATCGGCCTGTGTGGCACACAATGGCGACGTTAACGCCGTAAGGTGTTCATTAAACACCGTTGGCCGATTTAATGTAGGCATTTGTGGTGTTTTGTTGTGTTGTTGTACCGGCATCGCGGCCTACCGGTATCAGTCGCGTGCGCCTTCGAGTTTGACGCGTGAAGATTTTCAATGCTCTCGCGCTCAGTCGTTTCGCGGGCTATTCGGAAATGCGATAAAACGCGTTTGTTTTACGATTAATCTTCATTTTAAAGCGTTTATAATGTTTTGCACATCACTTAGCATGTGCAGGAATCGGATATGACGCCAGTTTTTCAGGGAAATTGTTTAAAGGGGGCTTTAAACGTCAGAATTCAGTGTGCTTTTTGACTAAAGCAAAATACTCTTTTTAAGTTTTATTCTTTTACTCGGTTAGTTCAGCATGTGCGTTTACCTGTAATCACGTTCACAAAGAAAGTTAAACATGTGTAAGTAGGCTATATGATTTATTCAAACCACTGTCTGTCAAAAATAAAACAGCAGTGTATTGTTTTTCATACTTAAATCCGAGCCCTTAAGATAGTATTGGATTTATTATGGTCTAGCACGTACTTACAGAAATATAACTACGTGACGTCATCCAAAATAGCTTGCAAGCTCTTGTCTTTCCTTAACAGTAATATTGGATGGTGGATTGTAGTAAGAAATGACCAAAGATTTGAGAAAAGGGTTTTTTCTCTTCACTATTTTCATTACATCAAGCTTTTGTTGAGAATCAAAATGTTACATGTTGTTTTTGGGTTTTAGATTTTGTTTCAAAGTATACATATATAATGTTCAAAGACTGCTGGTGTTTCAATAAGTTAGGCTTTACGGCTAGAATAACTGGCAATTATAGTGAACGAATCTAATATAAATGCAAGCTTTTTACCTATTACATAAAGCATCCACATGACTGTCCTGTTGTTAATATTTAAAAGGGCTTTTCACACTGCGCTTAACCCTGGGTTATCTTCAATAAACCCCGTTTAACCATAGGCTAAGTAGCGTTTCACACTTGAAATTTAAAAGTCTGGTTATCCCTGAAATTAATTTATGGTTATGAAACCCTGCTCCAAAGCAAGGTTACCGTACTTTCAGGGCTATAAGCTGCACGGGAGTATAAGCCGCGTCATTCAAAAATGCGTCATTAAGACGAAATAACATATATAAGTCACTGGACTATACGTTGCGTTTTTTAGAAAATTATTTTACAAAGTCCAAGCCGAAGAACAGACATTTACTCTGGAAAGGCAAATTATTCAACTAAACAATAGCAGACAGAACAGCAAGCTAGATAGATGTCTGTACGTTAAAGTAATATTATCAGTTATTTAAACGATAAACCATAGCATACAAAACTTACCTGGAAGGTTGAATAGGCTAAATTAACCGAACAAGCCAACTAGCGTGAAGTTCGCATACTCGTCATTCCACATTACTGAACTCGTTGAATTACATAAATACAAGCAGCATATGGTGGACTCTCTTGGCTGTAGACAGTATGATGTCTCTCGCCTCATAAATGTCAAAATTAATTCATAATGACTTACAAGGCGCACCTGACTATAAGACGCAGCACCAGCCAAGTTATGAAAAAAAACGTGGCTTATAGACCGAAAAATACGGTACCCCTGCTTTTGCATTGCGGTGCCAAACACATTCAGTGTAAAACAAACTGGGGTTAGAATGTTATGATGCGATGCTTCGCATGGACAGCCAATCAGAAACTGAAGAGGACCTCATATCACGATCTGTGTACTGAAAACACCTGAATTGGAGTAAAAAAATGACATCCCAGGAGACTTAAAACAGCCGAGAGAGATTTAAGTTGAGACCTGTTTTGTCACTGACACGGAAGTGCTAGACGACCGGTTATTTTTAAAGCGTCAACGCACTATTTTAATTCAGTCAGTTTGACATCGCTTTATCCAATCATGATTGTTGATACAGCAAATAATGCAAATGAAAATGTTTACCCAGGGTTTAGGAATGCACAGTGTGTCAGAGTATTATCATCTCTTAACCCCTGGTTAATTGTGAACATTGTAAAACAGATAACCCAGGATTCGTTAACCTGGGTTAACTATTTCATGCGGGAAAAGCCCTGTACTGTCATTTACAAATCTACACATCCCTTCCATTTTTATTAATTTATTAAGTATTTTAATTTGTTTAAGTTGTGCACTACATCATCTTTCAGTCAAATCTGCAGATGTCCTCAAATTATTACAGTTTTCGGACTTCCTGATTTCATCCTGTAAATACTGTGTCCGGTGAAATACCGCTATCTTGATAGTCATTGTGTCATTTAATACTTCCCGTATCACTGTTTTATTTATAGACCATGGCAACACTAATGGAAAGGGCCAAAAATCGCACCTCAGCAGTGTTTTCACCCAACACTGCTGGAATGACTCAAATCGGTTTCTGAATGAATAATCTATCCCTGTGCTTTTATTGGGTTAAATGTCAGCTTCATCGAACACCACCAACGATTAATGGACTTGAGTAGCAACACAGCATCTGAATAATGTTCCCGCATGCTAAAGAGACAGTGATTTGATTTGACACATTTTTGCTGAACAGATGAGGACGACCTGGATGAAGAGATGTCAGAGAATGAAGCCCCCAAGGTGAAGAAGAAGAAGAAAGCCAAAAAAAGTAGTCGCGAGAGCAAAGGCAGCAAGAGAAGTCGCTCCCGCAGAGAGGTAATGCTTTTTTCTATAGGTATTTGTGGATATTACAATATGCCTGAGAATGCAGTGTACTTATATTATGGATTACAAACACCCCCTACTGTCCTGATAAAAAACAGCAATTCAGTACACAATTGCATTTTCTTAAAAATGACTACATCATGAATCTGCGTTTCATTATTGAGAGCCAAAGCTGTTGTGTTTCAACGTGCATTTGTACAAAAGCCATGTTGTTAACTTTGGATATTATAGTATTTCATTAAGGCTTTTAAAGGAAATGTTTTTTAGATTGACTGACCCCTTTTTGTTTCTATTGAAATTGACAAAATATTGAGGATTATGGTCTAGAACTAGAAGAATCACATACATAAACGTAAATGTAAACTAAATAGATTAAAGTCAAATTTTGTATCGTTGTACGTTACTGTTATGAAGACGTATACACATGACCACCATGTGTATGTGACAGATATTACTAGGCTAACTTTTGATTTATTTTGTAAGGCCTAGGCAGTATGAAGTTGTATACCATCGTGATCTAATCAAATGCTAACCAGTCCTTCCAGGAAAACGCAGTTTTTTTTGTGATTGTTGCGGGCAAAAATCCTTGATCTTGCGGCACGTTTTCTAAAAAAATGCGATGGAATATGCGGGATATTTATGCGATGAAATTGCGGGAAAACTGTGGAAACTTGCAAAACCTGTTTGCAGCTTTTCAATGATGTTCACGTCACATAATCAACGTCACTTTATAACGTTCCCATGGCAACAGGGGACATTGCCGCGCTTGTGTGAGGTAAATGCAATATTTTTCAACTTTCTGCTAACATGTGATTTTTGCTACGTAAATGCGGGGATTATGAGATTATGCGGTGTATATGAAAAAATGCGTCCCACGCATAAATATGCAGACTTTGGCTGATTATGCGTTGAATCATGCGATCGATAATAGCGTTTTTTATTCCCTGTATACCACGGTGTAAATAAATAAGTAGGATTGGCTAACTCACAGGTGTGAAACTGCATGTAAGACTAAGTTTGATGGAGAAATATGGAAAACATTAAACATGGAACAATAAGACGGAAGAAGAAGAGTTGATTATTAAAATTTATACCACAGGGCTGTTGAATGCTTTATTCTGATTGGTTGAGAAATGTTCCACGGGTATGCATTATTTTTCGATATACGGACACCTGACCTGTCTGTGGTAACCGTGGTATAAGCGAAATAATTGACTACGGTCCAGTAAAATAACGCACATCCACTGCGCGTGATGCCGCATTACCACCTTGGGTGTGCAGTATTTTCGAATTATTCATTGGCTGTCGTCAATTATTCCTTACAGATGGGATATCTGTGGTATCTGAGGTTTTTGAACATGCTGCCCACCCCTAACTTCTGTACTGGAAAGCTTTCGCATATGTCAGTAAAGTGATGATAGTTTTTTTTTTTTATGATTTAGTCCTAGGTTAAATTGAACTCAGGACTAATTGGTTGCTAAAATGAATTTATATAAGACATTTATCATTACTTCGGTCTCTTTCAACTTTATAATATATTTTTAAATGCTAATTATGTATTTGCATTTCAAATAACCAACATTGTAGGATTTTTTCAAAATACAAAACGGACATTTATGCATGTGTCAGAAAACATGTATACGCTATAATTTTTTTAGTATGTGTGTTTGCTGGGATTGAACCCATGACCTTTGCGTTGCTAACGCAATGAACTACCAGCTGAGCTACAGTACAGAAACAAAATCATAAACTTGTAGTGACCAGTTGCAGTACTTTATACATTTATATACCTTTAATGCATTAATCTTCAAATGAAAATATCTTTGTGGTCCAGGATGTCAGTTCACCAGAGCCAGCGGACGGCCCTGATCTGGATGATGAGGACGATCGCTCGGACAGCGAGGGTAGTGACTACACACCGGGCAAGAAAAAAAAGAAAAGAGCCAGCACATCAAAGGAGAAGAAGCGAAGCAGTTCTGCCGGCGACAGAAACTCAGCGGCTTCCAAACGCAGGGAACCTGAGGAAGATGAAGACGAGGATGATGATGATTCTGTAAGAAAATGTGATGTTAAATGCTGTGTTAAAAATATATACAATACTTGGAATTGTTAGATCCTAACTGTAAGTGATTTGTACTGATTTGAAGGAGCCAAAGAGTTCCTCCCAGCTTCTTGATACCTGGGGTATGGAGGACATCGATCATGTCTTTACTGAGGAAGACTACAGAACTCTGACCAATTATAAAGCCTTCAGCCAGTTCGTCAGGTATGATTATATCTAACAAATAAACCAATCTATGTTGAAAGTTTTTCCCTCATTTCCAATTGTTTATTTTTCATCTGCAGGCCCCTAATCGCGGCCAAGAATCCCAAAATTGCTGTCTCCAAAATGATGATGGTTTTGGGTGCAAAGTGGCGAGAGTTCAGCACCAACAACCCTTTGCGGGGCGCAGCCGCTGCCACTACGGCTCTGGCAGCCGCCACCGCCGCAGCGTCGGTCGACGTCTCTGCGGTTGCAGAAGCTGCATCGGCTGCACCTGCACCCCCGCTCATTGCTGAACAGTCTGCTCCGGTGGTTCCCATACGCAAGGCCAAGACTAAAGAGGGCAAAGGTGAGTGGAAAGGGGTTCGAATTTCTGTCTGTGCTCATAATTCTGGAGCTTTGTTTTGTGTCAGGTGCTGTCTTTGAGCTACGTCTGTACCTTTGAATAAGAAATATTTAGCTATGTGTACCACAGATCAGACTAACCCCTACTTGTTTCAGGTCCAAACGCACGCAAGAAGTCTAAGCCCGCTCCCAAACCTCAGGAGAAGAAGGTGAAGACCAAGAAGGTTGCTCCTCTGAAGATCAAACTAGGAGGTTTCAACAGCAAGAGGAAACGCTCATCTGTAATGATCTCCGCTTTGTCTACTACTCTACTTTTCACATTACTTTGGCTCTGCTTTAACTTTAGATGTAGCATCGATAACTGATAACCAAATATGATTGACAGATCAAGTTTTATATTTGCATCCTTTTATGTAACCATCTCCTTTGTTTTAAACGTGTCGTTTACAGAGCGAAGAGGATGATGTTGACGTGGACAGTGATTTCGATGACGGCAGCATGAACAGCGTGTCGGTGTCAAACGGTTCAAACAGTCGCAGCAGTCGTAGCAGCGCTAAGAAAAAGGCCAAGAAGAAGACGAAAAAGGGTACGATGTCGTTTCTCATGTCTGGCACTCTGTTTATTAAGCCACACCCTGTGACTCACTTAATATGTGTGTCGATCTGTTTGAGAGCTGCTTATTAAGCGACCCAAAATGTCTGCCAAAAACAGGCTGTTTAGGATTAAGGCCAGGAGTATAGTTTGTTTTTACGTGTACGCGAATGTACATGCACAGTCGAACGCACAGACTTGCAAAGCATAGTCTATTTGACTCGAACGTGTAAACAGGCATTCGACGCATGTGCATTGTGAAAAAGTGCATTTCATCTCCTCGGCTAAAAAGTACATTCTTATGTATGCGCATGCACAACCTACATGTAGTACGCATGGGTACAAAAATCCAGTATGCGTGTATGCGTAAAAAACAATTCTAGCTTAACAAGTAAATTTGTAGTGGTTGGAAATCCCTATTCGATGCAGAATCGATTTTCGACATACTATTTAGCATATTTGTGATGTCATTGTCTCATTGGCGCTAAAAGTCAGACAAATTTTTTTTGCATTACATTAAAGTTTGTTGACTCTACTAAATGGTTTCAGTTTAGTGTTCACAAAAATGCACTTGCAATGGAAGTCCATTACCATGCTAAATGCAAGCTGTCTTGTTTTAGGAGACGAAGAGGGTGATGGCTATGAAACTGATCATCAGGACTACTGTGAGGTCTGTCAGCAGGGTGGAGAGATCATTCTCTGTGACACCTGCCCGAGAGCCTATCACATGGTCTGCTTGGATCCAGACATGGAAAAGGCACCAGAAGGCACCTGGAGCTGCCCGCACTGCGTAAGTGACTTCCTGCCATTATCTGGGGCAGCGGCGGATAAAAGCGGTCGTTCTAATTAATGGTGCTTACTGAGGCTTATACACCGAGAGTACAGGATTTAAACAAATTCCTAACCCTAAGTATTGAACTTTATTCTGCAGCCATGTATTGTAGTGAGAGTTGTGCTGTTGTTTCAAAATACATTAAACTTCAACAGGCCATAAAATTACATTGAAAGGATAACCAGGCAGGTGTTTGAGGTGTCTATAATCATTTAGCAAAACATCTACTTCTTTTCTCAGGAGAAGATGGGCATTCAGTGGGAGGCACGTGAGGACGCGTCAGACGGAGAGGAGGATAATGAGGCAGGAGGCGGTGAGGCAGAAGAGGATGACCATCACATGGAGTTTTGCAGAGTGTGTAAAGATGGTGGAGAGCTTCTGTGCTGTGACTCCTGCCCTTCATCGTACCACATCCACTGCCTTAACCCACCCTTACCCGAGATACCCAACGGAGAATGGATCTGTCCCCGATGCACTGTGAGTCAAGAGTTACAATTTATGAAGATATTTTTCCATGTTGATATACACACAAATGATAGGCAGTCATATGTGACCCTGGACCACAAAACCAGTCATAAGTCGCATAGGTATATACATCACGACTTATACATTGTATGGGTCAAAATGATCCAAAAATCATTAGAATATCAAGTAAAGATTATGTTCTATGTAGATATTTTGTAAAATCCCTACCGTAAAAATATCACAAATGTATTTATCATTAGTAATATGTATTGGAATTTATTTGGACAACTTTAGGGGTGATTTTTTCAATGTTTTGATATTTTTTGCACCCTTATATTCCAGATTTTCAAATAGCTGCATCTCAACTAAATATTGTCCTCAGGGTTCCCACGGGTCCTTGAAATCCTTGAAAGTTTGTGAATCTGGGGGGAAATTCAAGGCCCTGGGAAGTTTTTGAAAATATACATGCATAGATACAGGTCATTGAAAGTGCTTGAATCTATTTTATGCAAGTTTTCTGAAAAAAAAAATGCATTTAAAGCTGTATGTTGTATGTAAATTTCTTCTGTATGCGAATGTTGATTCATACCAAAATGCTTTTTTTGCATATTTGTGTTTGACACATGAAAATGTCTCTGGTTACGTATATAACTGTTGTTTCCTGAGAAGGGAACGAGGCGCAGCGTCTCCTTTGCCATACTTCCTGCGTCCCTGTAACGGCGTCTTTGACAATATTTCAGATAGCGATATACTTCCTGGCTCCTTGTCGTTAAGCCACTCCTGGAGGCGTCCCCAAAGTGTCACTGCAGTGACGCAGCGCAAGTTCCCTCAAAAGGGAACTATAAAAATGTATCTTTAAAGGTAACACAATGTAACATTTAGTCCTAGAATTTGAGGGTACTGGACCTGGAAAGTTAACTAAGGTGTGGGACCCCTTGTGTCCTATCATAACAAACCATACATCAATGGAAAGCTTATTTCAGCTTTTAGACGATGTATAAATCTCAATTTCAAAAAAATTATCCTTACGACTGGTTTTGTGGTCCACGGTCACATATCAGTGGAATAAGCTTTTTATTTTTTACATTAGGCAGGTTGTCCCCCCGTGGCGGGTTTTATGTTAAGATTACATGACCAGAAGTTTACAGTTGTTCAATGTAACCCTCTGTGCTTTCATGTAAAATAAACTGATGATGGGTAATATGTCTGTGTAATATAATAATGGTATTTTCTGCTACCTCAAAACTTTTGCTTTCTAAAGATATAAACTATTCACATGGATACATCTCATCATTATTTCCTCAGTGTCCTCATATGAAGGGTAAGGTGCAGAAGATTCTGACCTGGCGTTGGACTGAACCTCCTCCTCCGACCCCTGTTCCACGCCCTGCTGACCTTTCAGCCGAAGCTCCAGACCCCTCCCCATTGGCTGGTCGCCCTGAGAGGGAGTTCTTCGTTAAATGGCAAAATATGTCCTACTGGCACTGCTCTTGGGTTTCTGAACTACAGGTAAGATTACGTTTTGTGTTACAGAAAAATGTTTTATGAATTTCTTAAACTGTTTCGCGTCGCCGTCCCGAATACGGGACACCTAAGTTTGCATTAATATTGTCTATCACTACAAACTATTTATCGTTGGAAAGGTCTAAGCCTTCAGAATAGACATTTCAACAGTGTTTTATAAAATAAATTATGTAGGGAGAATTGATTCACTTATGAAGAAAAAATTATTTTCTGCTAAATGTCACTGTCCCACCAGCAGGACGACTACATTTACTTCAATGTTTGCATATGAATTCTTATCTAATCATGACAAACTGTATATTGTTTGCAAGCTTCAAGAGTGTAGATTTAACTCAATAGGGTGGGGTGACGCTTAAAAGGTTAACCAAATAAATAAAAAAAACCTCACCAATACTTACCAAAGAGTTTTATGTACATTTTAACCTAAAATCGCTACTGTATTCCTAGACTTCGATTATTTTCATAATCGATTAATCTATTATTTTTTTCCCAATTAATCGGATAAAAACCTAAGTATCTACTCGATTATATTTTTCACGTATTGTATTGTAGCTAAATAAAACTCTAAAATAGGGTATTCACATGTAGAAGTGTACATTTAAAAGTGCAAAACCACACTTTGGTGCGGGAGCATGTGACGTTACAGACCAACTAATCGATAATGAAATTCATTGACAACTATTTTCATAATCGATTTTATCGGTTTGTTGTTGCAGTCTTGTTGGGTTCGACACAAACTGTCCAGGTTTATAGGCGACATATGATGAAAATCTGCCTTTTTTATGTTTAAGTGCTATAATTGGGTCCCCAGTGCTTCTATCAACCTAGAAAATGTGATAAAGATCAACCCAGTAACTTGAAAAGTTTTGGTAAACCATTCTCTGCAAGCATGTGAAAAAATAGTTCATTGAAATTTGGCTCCCCTTTTGATGTCAGATGAAGATAATACCGGCCCTTAATCTGCACTATCCAACAACAGCATTGCCATTTGCAGAGATCAGCTCATTTGAATTTTAAAGGACACACCCAAAAAATTGCCACATTTTTGCTCACACCTACAAATTGGCAATTTTAACATGCTATAATAAATTAACTATGGGCTATTTTGAGCTAGAACTTCACATACACATACTCTGGGGACACCAAAGATTTATTTGACATCTTGTGGGTCCCCTTTAATCTATAATCTGTGGATTCATGAAATAATGCTTTCTCATAAGCAGTAATGAACTGAATCTGAATCTTTACTAAATCTATGAATCTATCCTGAATATAGAATTAGTATAGATATAGAAAATCATAATGAATTTCTTGCTTTTTCCAGCTGGAGATGCACTGTCAGGTGATGTTCAGAAACTATCAACGCAAAAACGACATGGACGAGCCCCCGCCCATAGACTTCGGCATTGAGGGAGATGAGGACAAGAGCGACAAAAGGAAGAAAAAAGACCCCACCTATGCCAGGATGGAGGAGAAATACTACCGCTTTGGCATCAAGATGGAGTGGATGATGATTCATCGCATTTTGAACCACAGGTAAGACAAACTTCAGGTTAACCTTTTCACTTTTTGATAATTTTTATGATTCTACTTTAATCTGACCTTCCACATTTTGAACCGTCTAGTGTGGATAAAAAGAGTAACATTCACTACCTCATTAAGTGGAGGGACGTAACGTATGATCAGTCCACATGGGAGGCGGACGATATGGACATTCCTGAATTTGATGTCTACAAACTGCAGTACTGGAACCACAGGTATAAACCCCATTGCTATTTATAAAGTGTCTTCAGTGTGAAATAGTGTTGAACTGTGTTGAAGTTATTGGTTAATATGTACCGATATCTTAAAAATGTACACCACAGTAATGATGCATCGTTTGTTAAATGATGAACAAGATGTGTGCCGATGTGTTTATGCACGCTGCCTTTTTTCTCTCTTTTTAAGGGAGTTAATGATGGGTGACGACGGTAAACCAGGAAAGAGAATAAAAGTTAAAGGCAAGACACGGAAACTAGACCGGCCTCCGGATAACCCTGTTGTGGATGTAAGTCACCATCATTGTTTGATCTACATTGTATTGAGACTGCTTAAACTATCCACTCACCCTTCATTATGGAAATCCGTCGCCCCTCTTTTAGCCGACCATAAAGTTTGATCGTCAGCCGGAATATCTGGACACTACCGGTGGAACGCTGCATCCCTACCAGCTGGAGGGTTTGAACTGGCTGCGCTTCTCCTGGGCTCAGGGAACCGATACCATTTTGGCAGACGAGATGGGTCTGGGAAAGACTGTGCAGACTGCTGTTTTCCTCTATTCACTGTATAAAGAGGTGTGCAGCTTTTAAATCAAGATCCTTTTGTTGAATACATGACTGAATGGTTTTTGTAGCTGGTAGAGCATTGGGTTAGCAGTAGTGCTGCGTTCAAAGTATCGATAGGTGATACATTGTCATGAACGCCTGACGATGCGCGCATCGATACAGCACCTTCCGTATCGATTTGGATGCACTTTTGAAAGTAGCGTATCTTGATATGCATCGTACCGTGGCATTGTATCGGGATAGGGATACATATCGTATCGGGAAATTGTTGGCGATACACAGCCCTAGTTAGCAGTGCAAAAGTCATGGGTTCGATTCCCAGGTAACACACGTACTGTGTATATGTTTACCAAGAATGCACTGTAAGTTAATTTGGATAAAAAGCATCTGCATTTCATTGATTTATCCATTGGATATGAATTGGGACACATTGCTAAGCTAAAGCACAATTTTATTTTAAATTGCAAATTTTGTTTTGATTGTGCTGCAATACACACAAAATTATGACATGCTATGTTTTACTGCAATTGGTAACTAACTAGCAGCTGGCATTTATGTTGTCAGTGTTATTGCTAATGTTAAAGTCCCCATGAACCAGAAGTCGTGATTGTATTTACAAGTGAAACGGAATATCACACAAGGAAACTAGTGGGTGTGGCTCATGATTTTTCACTTTAAATTGATTGTATATAGAAAAGTAGGCGTTTCATTCAGAAATAGAACTCAGACTGACAGTTGGAGGGGGCGGGGTTAACGGATGCACCTGCCCAAGTTGTCTAGCTGACATCAGAGAATGATCACCATGAGAGTGTGGAAGTACATTTCAGATTTTAATTAAATTTTATGGAGGCACATTCATTTAAAAAAAAATGGCACGGATAAATATTTTATAATAAACACTGCAATATTCCATTAAAAAATAAGAGTCGTCAGATTTGATTTCATGGGTACTTTAAAGGGACAATCTACTTTTTTTAGAAATATGCTCATTTTCCAGCTCCCCTAGAGTTATACATTTGATTTTTACCGTTTTGGAATCCATTCAGCTGATCTCCAGGTCTGGCGCTAGCACTTTTAGCATAGCTTAGCATAATCCATTGATTCTGATTAGACCATTAGCATCGCGCTAAAAATAACCAAAGAGTTTCGTTATTTTTCCTATTTAAAACTTGACTCTTCTGTATTTACATCGTGTACATAGACCAGATGGATTGTGCTAAGCTATTCCAAAAGTGGTAGCGCCAGACCCGGAGATTAGCTGAATGGATTCCAAAACGGTAAAAATCAAATGTTTAAATCTAGGGGAGCTGGAGTAAATGAGTTTATTTTTTTAAAAAGTGGAGTGTCCCTTTAATTTTAATGGCGTGCTTTTCTTAGTATTTGTACAAATCATACTATTCTCTTTCCCCAGGGTCACTCGAAGGGTCCGTTCCTGGTAAGTGCCCCTCTCTCCACCATCATCAACTGGGAGCGTGAGTTTGAGATGTGGGCACCGGACATGTACGTGGTCACGTACGTTGGTGACAAAGACAGCAGGGCTGTCATCAGAGAAAACGAATTCTCTTTCGAGAACAACGCCATCCGCGGTGGCAAGAAAGCCTCTAGGATGAAGGTCAGTGAGATGGACCGCACACCATGTCCTGACAATTTTAAAACCCTTAATTGATAGTAACGAATGTTTTCTTGCAGAAAGAAGCATCTGTGAAGTTCCACGTTTTGCTGACCTCCTACGAGTTGATCACTATTGACACAGCCGTTCTGGGCTCCATTGACTGGGCGTGTTTGGTGGTTGACGAAGCCCACAGACTGAAGAATAACCAATCAAAGGTCAGAACCAATAATGTGTACATTTGGGCAATTTTGGAGTGCTGTGGTGTTGGTATTTAGAAGGTTGATGGTCCAATCCATGCTATATAAATACTTGTATGATATACATACAAAGCAGCTTTACAGAATATTGTTAATCATAGCAGGGGCTTTCAAACATTCTTCATTGTATTGTTTGTTTATATAAAGGTTTGATGTCCTGACACTGCTGTGTTGTTTATTGACAGTTTTTCAGGGTGTTGAACAACTACCCACTTCAGCACAAGCTCTTGTTGACCGGGACTCCGTTACAAAACAACTTGGAAGAGCTTTTCCATCTGCTCAACTTCCTCACACCAGAGAGATTCAGGTGTGTTAGTGTTTGTTGTTGTGTAATTTTAAAGTATAGTTCACCCGAAAATGAAAATGACCCCATAATTACTCACTCTCAAGTCTTTCTCAAAGTATATGATAATCTTATTTCAGACAAACACAATCAAAGTTTTTATTAAAAAAATGTTCTGGTTGTTCCAAGCTTTATAATGGTAGTAAATGGTGCTTCTGATTTGAAGCCAAAACTGTTTTCTTTAAATGCTTATATCTTCTGTATGCCAATGTTGATTGATACCAAAATGCTTTTTTGCATAGTTGTGTAACGTCTCGATTAATACGTAGCTACAGTTAGAGAAGGGAATGAGATGCTGCGTCTCCCTTGCCATACTTTCTGCGTCCCTGTAATGCCGTCTTTGGCAATATTTCAGATAGCGATATACTTCCTGGCTCCTGCATCACCCTGTCTTTGTCGTTAAGCATCACCATTGGTTGAATTTGATGTACACATTCAGAGGCACTTACCCTTGGAGGCGTCCCCAAAGTGTCACCGCAGTGACGCAGCGCTAGTTCCCTCGAAAGGGAACTGTAACAATGTATCTTTAAAGGTAACACAATGTAACCTTGTTTTCACTTGAAATGTGTACCCACATTTTGTCCTTGAATTTGAGAGTATTGGACTTGGAAAGTCCTTGAAAGTCCTTTATTTTAGTTTGTTGATATTTTTCTTACAAAGTCGCATTGACTGCCCTCAGAAGGCCTTTATTAACCTCCTGGAGCCATGTGAATTACTTCTGTGAAGGATGAATGGACTTTATTTTGGCTTTAGATCAGAAGCACCATTTACTACCATTATAAAGCTTGAAACAGCCAGGAAATGTTTTAATATAACTCCTCTGATTGTGTTTGCCTGAATAAATATAATCATATACACCGAGTATGGCTTGAGGGTGTGTAAACCACAGGGTAATTTCCATTTTTGGGTGAACTATCCCTTTAACTAAACATGATATAGGAGCTTGTATGCGTTTATATCAGTATGAAATGTATACATTTACAATTATTAATCATTAAAAACTAAACTGGTTTGTCTGGTTGAGAAGCCTTCAGTGGGTGTGAATCCATCATTGTTTGGCAGATCGAGGTTTTAAAATGCCCTCCTATTGTCTGTTAACCATCCTCTGCAGTAATCTTGAGGGTTTCTTGGAGGAGTTTGCCGACATTGCCAAGGAGGACCAGATCAAAAAGCTTCACGATATGCTGGGACCGCACATGCTCAGGCGACTTAAGGCAGACGTGTTCAAGCACATGCCCTCCAAAACCGAGCTCATCGTGAGAGTAGAGCTCAGCCCTATGCAGAAGTAAGTGTGAGATGAGGGATGGACAAAATACTAGAGGCAGATCGTGATGTATATCAGATATATCTTACTTCAGAAAAATCCCCAGAGACTGTGTGGTGACTCATTTTGAGATGGTATTAATCTACATTTTGATCTGTGAATTCAGGAAATATTACAAGTTCATCCTGACGCGTAATTTTGAAGCTCTGAACACTCGCGGTGGAGGAAACCAAGTTTCTCTGCTCAATGTCGTCATGGACCTGAAGAAGTGCTGTAATCATCCTTATCTGTTCCCTGTTGCTGCCTCGGTACGTCTTGCTCAGTCGCTTTCTGTCTTGATTAGCGAATGATAATGTCTGTGATTTATATGATGATACAAATTAAGGTAACTGATAAGACTCCTTGATGGTGATTTCTGATTGGTTGTGTACAACAGGAAGCTGCCAAGTTGCCTAATGGGATGTACGAGGGCAGTGGCCTTACGAAAGCTGCTGGCAAACTGATGCTTTTGCAGAAGATGATGCGGAAACTCAAGGACGGCGGACACAGAGTCCTCATCTTCTCTCAGGTGAATACAGCCAAGGGTGCATGCGACCTACAGTAAATATTAGGGATGTATCGATTCAATATCTTGGATCAGTATCGGGGGCGATCCAGCCTACTGTTGGCCATTTTAAAGGTCCAATTTTATAAAGTCTCAATAAGCCGTTGGATGAATGGTTTGTGTTTTTAACGGTTATGAATTTTCCATTGTTGAGTGAGGATTTCTATGTGAGGATCCTTTAAGTGCATCAATGCTGCACCCGGTATGTGCATAAAGGTCCGGTCAAGTGCATAATTCCGAAAATAACCATTTGCACACTAAAGCTTTTTTTACTGTGACCGTTTTGCACAATGAAGAAAAAAATATATTTAGCATACATGCCTATTATACGTTCTCCTAAACACTGCCATGAATAATAATTACTAATGTTCTTTATTTTTTTATTTATTTAAAATTATACTAGATGTAGCAGAAAGCACTACACATTTAACATTTTGTGTGTGCGTGCATGCAATTTTAAATTGTAAAAAAAAAATATTGGATCGGCAGGTATCTGCCAATACTCAGAATACTGGTATCGGATCGGAAATCGAAAAAGTGGTATTGTTACATCCCCTAGTAGATTGAAATCAATTTAAAGGACAAGTTCGGTATTTTACACTTAAAGCCCTGTTTTCAGATACCGTACCTCACAGCACAACTAATACAAGTCAATGGAGTTGGCAAAAACTACGATAAAACCTGTTGGAATGCGTATTTTGCAGCGATTTTTGTGTGAGCACATCAGTGAACACCCCCGACCACTCGGCGAGCCCCACGTCCCCGCAAAACGAAAGTTCAATGCATTCCAGGAAGGACCGTTCCAGTGCACCACCAAACCCATTGTAAAGGTAGGAGCTGAAACACAAACACCCAAAAATTCTCAGGGCAGCCGCATATGTCGAAATTTCAGTCAAAACCGCTCTATTTCATCATAAACAATCTGAAAACAGGGCTTTAAGTGTAAAATACCCAACTTGTCCTTTAACTGGATGACCTAGATACAAGGCCTATTTACAAAGTCCACATTTTCAGCAAGAAATGCATGCACAAGAGTTTAAATACAATCACAATCGACCAAGTGATTGTGCTTAACCATATTGTAACTATTTCAATAGATGACCAAAATGTTGGACCTGCTGGAGGACTTTTTGGAGAACGAGGGCTACAAATACGAACGTATCGACGGAAGTATTACAGGAGGCATGAGACAGGAAGCCATTGATCGCTTTAACGGTGAGATGATATGCACTTACTCAACCAGATCAGCTGTCGAAATATTTAAATCTTACTTGGTTTTCTCACTGAAATATTTAGTCACTGTATCTGTTTCCTATGTCTAATCTAATGCACTTTTGTTTTCTTCTTGTAGCCCCTGGTGCCCCTCAGTTTGCGTTTTTGTTGTCAACCAGAGCTGGAGGTCTGGGAATCAATCTGGCAACCGCAGACACTGTCATTATCTACGACTCCGACTGGAATCCTCACAATGACATTCAGGTAATCAAACTGAAATCTCTATAATACATTTAAAGGTCTTATAGGGAAGATTTGTTTGGTGTGTAGATGAATGCAGACGAACTTGATTATTAACCTAACTTGTTATTTTATCTAGGCCTTTAGCAGAGCTCACAGAATTGGGCAAAACAAGAAGGTGATGATCTATCGCTTCGTAACCAAAGCCTCAGTAGAAGAAAGAATCACTCAGGTACGTTCCTGAACAGTTCAGGATGCTCGACATCGCTCCACCATCTTTAAATCAAACCTAAAGGTTTTCTGTTTTCTCTCAAGGTGGCCAAGAAGAAGATGATGTTGACTCACTTGGTTGTGCGCCCCGGATTGGGTTCAAAGACCGGTTCGATGTCCAAACAAGAATTGGATGACATCCTTAAATTTGGAACAGAGGAGCTCTTCAAGGATGACTTGGAAGGTGGCCTTACAAACCTTTCGTTGTCAAACTTTCACAGTTGTGGATTTAAAGCTAGGAAGATATTGACGTTTTGTTTCTCTTTTAAGGAGAGAACAAAGAGGAGGACAGCAGCGTGATTCACTACGACGACAAAGCCATCGATCGACTGCTGGATCGTAACCAGGACGCCACAGATGACACGGAGATCCAAAGCATGAACGAGTATCTCAGCTCCTTCAAAGTGGCTCAGTACGTGGTCAAGGATGAGGAGGAAGCCGTAAGTGTCCATGAACTTGAAAGTTGGGTGCATTTATCTGATATGTTCAGAATGCAAAACCTAAACTAAAAGATTTGGTAACCGTGGCCTGAAGGACATTGGATAGATTTTGATAAGATATGAGACTTATAGTAAATCCACGTTGAGAATATTTTTGCCCGAAACATTATCACACAAAAAGTCGTTTAATATCTCTAGGCCAAAACTTTATTAATCTGTTTGCAACATGTCTAAATAAAAAAAAACCTCTCTCATCTGGTGTTCGGCTCCTTAGGAGGAGGAGGTTCAGAGGGAGATCATTAAGCAGGAGGAGAGCGTGGATCCAGATTATTGGGAGAAGCTGCTCCGACATCATTACGAGCAACAGCAGGAGGATCTGGCTCGTAACCTCGGCAAAGGCAAACGAATCCGCAAACAAGTCAACTACAATGATGGCTCTCAGGAGGACAGAGGTGAGACCAAAACCGTGCATGAGGTGTTACAAAGCAGTAAGAAGTATTTAAACCTTTTCTTCAGTTCAAACGTTAATACATTTATTCTGTGCTCCATCAGAGACTGGCAGGATGATCAATCCGACGGCCAATCGGATTACTCTGTCGCCTCAGAGGAAGGAGACGAAGACTTTGATGAGCGAACTGAAGGTGAGGCATAGTGTAAATCAAACACTTTGGAAATGAAAAAAGAAAGCTTGAGGCTAAATCTTGCCATTTTTATTGCAGCCAATTCACGGCGACCCAACAGGAAAGGTCTCAGGAACGATAAAGACAAGCCGTTGCCCCCCCTGCTGGCCAGAGTGAGCGGCAACATCGAGGTAAGCGACAGAAATCAGAGTTTTTCCTTGCTGTTAAGCATTCATACAATTTAAATCTAGTTTAATATGAAAATCTGGTTTTGTTTTGTTAGGTGTTGGGTTTCAACGCTCGCCAGAGGAAGGCATTCCTGAACGCCGTAATGCGCTATGGGATGCCGCCGCAAGACGCCTTCACCACCCAGTGGCTCGTCCGAGACTTGCGTGGAAAGTCAGAGAGAGAGTTCAAGTGAGTTTTTTGGACCACTTTTGAGTTGAATAATAAGATTTTTGGTTTTCCAAATATATTTTGCAATATTTAACTTGTGTTACTCTTGTTTTTTTTCTCTCTTTCAGAGCTTATGTTTCCCTCTTCATGCGACACTTGTGTGAACCTGGTGCTGATGGTGCTGAAAGCTTTGCTGATGGAGTTCCACGGGAGGGGTTGTCACGACAACACGTCCTCACTCGCATCGGTGTGATGTCATTGATCCGAAAGAAGGTACTTTACTTAAATTTCTATTTATTTATTTCTTTAGCAGGTGGTTTGATCCAAAGCAACTTTATTTGCTGCATAAGAGCCAGTAGATGCATTTCCATTACCCTTAAAATTGCACAAATTGAAATGCAATTTGCCAAATGGAAACATCAATTTCACAAAAACTACCAAATGTCGCGAAAAAGGAATATATCGCAAACCTGCAAATGTTTGCCTTTACAGGTCGCCTGACGTGCATAAACATGATAATTCTTTAAAAAATGATGCAGTATTTTGTTGTGTATTTGACTTCATGTGGCGTCACAAAAACCAACAAGCACATGACATCAAAATATGGCAAGAGCCATTCGGGAGTCGACTGTTCTGTATGCGTTCGAATCACTGTATTTTGACATCCGCATGGTGTCATATGAAGTCGAAAACATCCGTCACCATGGTTTTTGAAATGACTTATCATGACAGAAAAAAGTACTTTTAGATTACATCACTTAAAAAACAGTTGGAACTTTCGTAATATTTTTTTTATCGCCATTTAGAAAATAGCGCTAAAGTGTGAATCTAAAGGAAACCTTCCTAGTTAGTCTTGCCAAATACATACATTTAACAATTGTTGCCTTTTTTGTTCGTTTATCCGTTAATAAATGTTTAAACACATCCGTGTTCAGGTGCAAGAGTTTGAGCATGTGAATGGTCAGTGGTCCATGCCCTGGATGATGGAGCTCAATGAAAATAAAATCGCATCCACCGCCGGCAGCCAACCGGACTCACCCAGCAAAACTTCCTCTACTGGCACTCCGGCAGATACGCAGCCGAACACGCCCGCCCCAGGTATCGCAACCTGGAGCGCCTCTTTTTTTACCCGATTGCTGTTAATAGTAGTCGGATTGTTACATGTTTGTGTTTTTGTTTCACAGAGGGTCTTCCCAAAGCAGAAGATGGTGTGAAAGAGACCGACAAAGAGGCCAAAAATGGAGAGAATGAGAAAGAATCCAGTGAAGGCAAAGACAATGAAGTGAGTATCAGTGTGTGTTGGTTATCATTCTTTAAGGTTTACACCAGCACGACAATATGCTTAAGATGATCTTTGTAGTTAATTATAAAAGAAATTTTAAAACGTTGTAAAATAATTGTCAAAAGGTCATTGCCATCCCGGATGATGAGGAGGAGGTTTCTTCAGAAGAGAAAAGCAAAGAGAAGGTCAAAGCCAGCGAATCATCATCCTCCGATTCAGATAAGGTGGACAGCAAGCAGGATGAAGCAGAGAAGAAAGACGAGAAAGATGCTGAGGAGACGACCGAAGAAATTAAATCCAAAGGATCAGAATCTGACAAAGAAACTGCAGACGCCAAAGGTAAAGGGTTATTTTCTAAACAATTTGTACCTTTTCATTATTTTTTTCTAGCCCATTGTAATGTTAGTCAAGGCTTCTTGGACCAAAAACTGCTTTATGTGACATTGTGTGAGTTCAGGAAAAAGCTTTGTTTAAATGAAAGCAGTCAATAATGTTGGCACCTGATTAAATGGCAAAAATTAACTTTTAGGGGTGGTTTCCCGGACAGGGATTAGACTAGTCCTAGACTAAAATAAAATAAATGTAGGAGTTGTCCAAACTGAAAGTAACTTGCACTGACATATCTTAAGATACATCAGTGCCCTTTGTTTTGCCTCAAAATGCACACAAGTAATGTTTTTAAGACATTAAACTAAGGCCTAGTCCTGGCTTTAGCTAATCCCTGTCTGGGAAATCACTCCAAAAAGTGTAACAAATCAACCATGGCACCCAAAGACAGGAACTATGTTCATACTTTTATTTTAGGAGAAAAGAAGGATGATGAACCTGAGAAGATGGACACTACTCCTGTTACAGATGAAAAGAAAGGTCTGTACCCGATCTCACTGGCCGTGATATCTAGTACTCAGAGAAATCTCACCTTCCCGCTTCATTCACCCTTGTTGGTTTTCACTCCAGGTCAAAAGGAAGAGAAAGAATCGGGTAAGACGGAGGAGGCGGGGAAACTCCCGAACGGTGAAAGTGCCAAAGACGCCGCTGCAGGCGGAACAGAAGAAAGGAAGAAAGCAAAGAGCCGCTTCATGTTCAACATTGCAGATGGAGGATTTACTGGTAAGACTACAGTTCACAAAATGTCTCATTTAAATGATCACAACATGTGACCCTGTACCACAAAACCAATCTTCTTTTTGCTCCCTGAAATTACAGATTTTAAAATATTTGCATCTTAGCCAAATATTGTCCTATCCTAACAAACCGTACCTCAATAAAAGCTTATTTATTCATCTTTTACTATATGTTTCTTGCAGAATTACACTCTCTATGGCAGAATGAAGAGAGGGCCGCCACAGTTACCAAGAAGACCAATGAGATCTGGCATCGTCGCCATGACTACTGGCTACTTGCTGGAATCATACAGTATCCTTAACAAATCCCTGCTTTTTAGTGTACGTGCATACTATTCATGTTTCGGAGATCTTCGCCGGCTGAAGTGTCTATCACGATATCTACTTTAACTCACGCTCTCAGACACGGTTATGCCCGCTGGCAGGACATTCAAAATGACGTTCGGTTTGCTATTCTCAACGAGCCCTTCAAGGGCGAGATCAACCGAGGGAACTTCCTGGAGATCAAGAACAAGTTTCTGGCCAGGAGGTTCAAGGTATTTTTAAAATCCTAGCAACATTTTTGTTAACGTGTTAGGTTTACAATGATTTGACGTGTGAACAATCCTCTGCAGTTGCTGGAACAGGCGCTGGTCATCGAGGAACAGCTGCGCAGAGCTGCGTATCTGAACATGACCGAAGACCCGTCTCACCCCTCCATGGCTCTTAACACACGCTTCAGTGAAGTGGAGTGTCTTGCCGAATCTCACCAGCACTTGAGCAAGGAATCCATGTCGGGAAACAAACCCGCCAACGCCGTCCTGCACAAAGGTTCGAAACGTAGCACGTTTTTGGCACTTCTCCCATCGCTTGGGCTGCTGGGAAACTTACGTGTTTTGTGTTATGTTTGACAGTGCTGAAACAGCTGGAAGAGTTGCTAAGCGACATGAAAGCAGATGTCACTCGTCTCCCGGCGACCATCGCCAGGATACCACCCGTTGCAGTGAGGCTACAGATGTCGGAGAGGAACATCCTCAGTCGTTTGGCCAGCCGAGGACCAGACACACAGTCACAACAACAGGTACTGATCTACTCACCTGTACCTGAATATTTAAATGTGATGTATGGTCTCTGTTCTGATTGGTTTGTGATTGTTTGTGACAGGTGCAGCAGTAGCCAGGGTTGATCTTTGAGAGCGATGCACACCATGTCTACATTCCTGATTGCACACGATATCTCGTCTTGGCTTGAATTCACGGCCCCTCGTACTGTTCGATAAAATCTGGGGCCGTGCATGTTCAGGCTGTTGTTTTTTATTTTCCTAATATTGTTTACATAATATTGTTGATGATGGTTTTTGGGACCTAAATAAAAAATGTAATAAAGGTTTCTGTTCATTTTAATTGTGTACTTACTGGATTTTTTTGTATGCTAATCACTAAAGCAATAGTGTACAGTATGTGGTACAGTGTTATGGGTTGCCAAGTAATATAAGGGGGAAAAAACGATAATCATTACATAAAGCAGTTTATTTCATGCTGTTTGTACAGGAATTACGTATTTTGTTAGCCAACCCGGAAGTTAGCGGGACTCTGGTTATTTCACCAAAAAGCCCGTTAATTTTTTCATTGACTTGAGTTATCGCAAAAAATAAGCTTTGTGTTTAACTTAACCTTACACGTTTTGTCAAACAAATTAAATCAAACTACTTATATGAATTGGCCTAAATCAAAGTCTACGGGAAAATGAACGGGCTTTTTGGCGAGGGAACCAGCGTGAATTTTGAAGTAACGTTAAATTAAAAGCTAACCTTGGTCTACTAATGAACGACACCCACGGTCTCTTGTCATCAACATAATCACCACCAAGCTTCCGACACCTCTTTCAAACTTGAATAAACACACTTTATTAAAAACATGTTCCCTGATAAGGAAATACCTTGTGGATGAATCTTTGTTGTGCCCGTGTTGCGTTGTTATTAGTTGTGTTTGACGACTTTTACTGTCTATGTGGAAAAACCGACAGGCGGGTGACGTCAAAATACCGCGAGAGCGATTCAGGAAATCATACGGAGAAGTCTATTTTCGATTTGCTCTCGCGATACGTTGACGTCAACCGCCTGTCAGTTCTGGCGGGGCCGCATGAAGTCAAACAAGCCTTTTGAGATTAAAACCTTGACGTTTAAAAGCCCCGACAAAGTGTGTAGTCCCATGTAGCAACTTGTTAGCAACCGTGGGAATGTCTTATTAAAGCAGTTTAACCAAAACCACATAAAAAAAAAAACATTGACTTTTAGATGACAGAACCGGAAGTCGTTGCCGGGTTTTGCCTTCAAAAATACGTCATCCATGCGGCACTTTAGTACAACATCTTAGAGTCAGCATTTCAAATTTTGGCTCCCATACGGCAAAAAAACAATTATTTGGCCCAAAATATGTTTTAAATATATGCTAAATACATTCTGTAGAAAGTAAAGCTTCATTAAACATATTTTTGAATTTTAAAATATTTTTTGTTTTAATTAACATATATTTCAAAATGTATTTCAGGGGCAATTTTACAACCCATACGGCAAAAAAATATATTCCTGCCCAAAATATTAAAGTTTGTATAAAATGTATAAGAATCTATGTATAAAATATAAAATTATAAGAATATTTTTGCAGTTGAAAATATATTTAATTGTAATATTTCCTGTCGTGTTTACAGGTTTGTAGCGTGAATATAAATTCTTTGAAATATATATATATATATATATATATATATATATATATATATATATATACACATATATACATATATACATACATATATACATGCATACATACATATATATATATATATATATATATATATATATATATATATATATATATATATATATATATATATATATATATATATAATTTAAATATATTTCAAAATTTACAAAATAGGTACAAAAAAATTATATATATATATATATATATATATATATATATATATATATATATATATATATATATATAAAAATGAATATATATATATATATATATATATATATATATATATATATTATATACATTTCGAAATATACAAAAAATGGCCAAAACATATATGTACTAAAATATATTTTGAAATATGTTTGCAAAAATGTATTTATCACCAATATATTTTTTAGCTATTTTGTAAATTTTGAAATATATTTTAAAAATATATATATATATTTCAAAGCATTTATATTCACGTGGCATTGAAATATAAACTTTGTATGCTACAAACCTGTAAACACAACAGGAAATATTAAAATTAAATATATTTTCAACTGCAAAAATATTCTTATATTTTTATATTTTATACATAGATTTTTATAAATTTTATACAAACTTTAATATTTTGGGCAGGAATATATTTTTTTGCCGTATGGGTTGTAAAATTAGTTGTAAAATATATAGCCATATGGGATACCGTGCTCTCAATGTCTATAAAGATGATGTCAAATATCTTATAAACTGGGAGGCCTGATCAATGTTTACTTAGATTTACTTATTTCTTTTGTATTGTATCATTTTAAGAAGAACATTGGTATATCATAACATAATATAATATTAAAAAATATTTTTTCTGTAACATCAGAATACTACAGTATTAACATGTATAAAAACACATTTCAGAACATCATCATTTATTCTCAATGACAAAGTTTTTACAAGAAGACAAAAGCAGACTTGCAAAGCGACCGGGAACACAACGTTTTATTGAAATTCACTGATGACCATCTTATACTGTGTATTAATATTCACTTCTTTATCAACATACGTCTGTAATCCTCAATTTCCCATTGATCTCCCTATCCATCCTATATATTCATAGTTACTGTATACATAAGATGCCAGGTGTTGTGATAATTCTCCAGATGACTCCACTGCTTTCTCATCAAAGCATTTTTATAATATAATGTTACACCTGTGCAAAAGTCATCTTCATCATCTTCTCTCACCCAGACCTGAGCCAACATCAGTCCAACTTTACTGACCTACAGAAACCATGTGTTTGATTTTTAAGCACAAACTCAACCCAATCAGAGTTAGTCCTCCGGTCCATCATCCTCTTCCTCACCTCCAGAGATGTTCTGGTTCATACGGGACAGCAGAAGAGGAAGATTTATTGCACTGGTCTGTTCTTCATCGTCATCATCCTCGTCTTTAGGAGGGTAGAAGCGACGGGCCTTGGCCACAAAATCATCAGCGGCATCCAGATAAATGAGCCGATCCTGAAAGAGAGAGAGAGAGGTGTAAATATTAGAGGCCTGGGTGAGATATCAGGTCACTTTCCTTCATCTCGAACAATCAGTTATATCAAGTATCTCCCCTTCAAATGACTTTCACAGTTGATATATATTTCTATTTAAATGCAATTAGTGTTATTTCTGAATACTCCAATAAGAAAACACTCGCCAGTATAAAAAGGTATCTCTCGGGTGGAGGCTCTTTGCTGTTGAATAGGGATGTCTCAGTGTGGAGGGTCTGGAGGAGAGTTCGTGCAGTCGCTGCATTTCTCATGCGGTCATATGATGCAGTGGCAGATACAGTCAACAGAGACTCTGCTTCGGCCATAAATCCTGAATCAAACACATCTAATATTGATAATCAATTCATAAACACATTTCATCCCAATTTTCTAGTTTTTACCTTGAGTGTCATATTTGAATGGGTCTTCGTGCTGTATTATTTCATGCTAAATTGTCATCAGGACCCATCCCATTGACACTTTGAGTAGTTGTGCTTATGTACTTTATACGAAGGTCCATCCACACCCCAACACATTCTCTTATAGTTCTTCTTACCCAGATTCTCTAAGATCATCTTCCATTTATCTCGCACCTCTCTCCTCACTTCTCTCATGGCCTCAATATCAATGCTCAAACGCCGGTAGCCCTAAAAAGAAGGTATGCATGATTAAATAAAACTATTATGTTCTTTGACTTCACAAAATGTAAAACTTCAAAAGTAACGAAATGCCCATAATTTTTTTTGTATATTTCAGCTATAGCATGCTCCAAAACATTGACAAAATCCAAGTTTGGAAGTTGTAAGATTTCAAAATCCAAAGATGATAAAAAAAATGCATGACATCATTCTGCACTTCAGCTTCTCTTAAGATTGACCAATCAAATGCTCTCTAGAATCTGGAGCTCGGATCCCGCCCTAACTTCCTGTTGTAGTCGAAATTATGTCAATGAAATGATGTAAATCAACCTGGACCCTGTGATTTTTTTGTGATCATTTTGAGCCATGACTGATAGTCTTTAATAAAACCAGGTCAACTTTGGGGCAGAACATCAGTAAAAAGAGAGGCAACGTATGTTGTCTCCATAACCCCATATAGTAAAAAATATATTTTTAAATATAATTTTAAATATATTTTTAAATATACAAAAAATAGCCAAAAATATATGTACTGAAATATATTTAAAAAATGTTAACACTGTTTTTTACTTATATATTTTTTGAACATAAATAAATAAATATATATATATATATATATATAATTAATATAATTCATATATATTCATATTTCAAAATGTATTTCAGGGGCAACAAAATTATTCTAATTTTACAACCATACAGCAAAAATATATTTTCCTGGTCGAAATATTGTATAAAATATATAAGAATGTAACAAATATTATCATAAAATTATATATTATAAAGTATATTTTTGCAAAAATATATTTAATTTTAATATTTTTAAACTTGTTATGTTTACAGATTTGTAACATACAACGTTTTTCTTCCAATGCAACGTGAATATAAATGCTTTAAAATATATTTATTTAAAACATATTTCATATTTCTTTTTTTAACCACTTTATTTGTGCATTTTCCAAATATCACATATACAATCATATTCATTATATTACAAAATAACCACAGAAAAACAATCGCAACAAACGAGAGCCAAAGACTGTTTTTTACTTATATATTTTTTGAACATAAATATATATATATATATATATATATATATATATATATATATATATATATATATATATATATATATATATATAAAGCATTTATATTCATGTCACATTGGAAGAAATACTTTCTATGTTACAAACCTCCCCACATGGCAAAAAATATATTTTCAAATATAATTTTAAATATATTTTAAAAATATACAGAAATTATATTTACTGAAATATATTATGAAATATTGCCTTTGGTCAATCCTGTAATAATAATTGTTATTGTTAGGTGCACTTGTTGTGTGTTTTTTTCTAAGACATACAGTTGTGTTCAAAATTATTCAACCCCCCAATGCTGTTAAGGGTTTTAGGGAATTTAGTGTACATTTGTAATTGTATTCAGAATGAAATCCTACAATGACTTCTTAAAGAACCATATGCAACTAAAATGACATCAATTGGTTTTGTAATATAGTAGTAAATGTTTCTTTTGTGAATTCTTCATTGACACAATTATTCAACCCCTTAAAGAACTACCACTCTGAAGAACAGAGGTTCATTGAAGTGTTTTCAATCAAGTATTGAAAACACCTGTGGATGTCAGGGAACAGCAATAAAGCCTAATAAGCACCAATTAGGCAGCTTTAAAATGACTGTGATACTCAACTCCTTCTAAACATTTACTGGTGTGGTTACAAACTTGGTGAAGTCAAAAGAATGGTCCAGGAAGACAAGAGAAGAGGTGATTAATCTTCACAGGAAGGGCAATGGCTATAAAAAGATTGCAAAGATGTTGAACATACCAAGAGACACCATAGGAAGCATCATTCGCAAATTCAAGGCAAAGGGCACTGTTGAAACGCTTCCTGGTCGTGGCAGAAAAAAGATGCTAACTGCGACTGCTGTGCGCTATCTGAAGCGTAGAGTGGAAAAAAGTCCCCGTGTGACTGCTGAGGAACTAAGAAAAGATTTGTCAGATGTGGGTACTGAAGTTTCTGCTCAGACAATACGGCGCACCCTGCGTACTGAAGGCCTCCATGCCAGAACTACCAGGCGCACCCCCTTGCTGTCTCCAAAGAATAAGAAGAGTCGACTGCAGTATGCCAAAAGTCATGTGGACAAACCACAGAAGTTTTGGGATAGTGTTCTGTGGAAAATTAGAACTGTTTGGGCCCATGGATCAACGCTATGTTTGGAGGAGGAAAAACAAGGCCTATGAAGAAAAGAACACCTTGCCTACTGTGAAGCATGGTGGGGGGTCAATCATGCTTTGGGGCTGTTTTGCTTCTGCAGGTACAGGGAAACTTCAGCGTGTGCAAGGTACCATGAATTCTCTTCAGTACCAGGAGATATTGGATGACAATGTGTTGCAGTCCGTCACAAACCTGAGGCTTGGGAGACGTTGGACCTTTCAACAGGACAAGGATCCCAAGCATACCTCCAAATCCACAAGAGCATGGTTGCAGAAAAAAGGCTGGAACATTTTGAAGTGGCCATCGCAGTCACCAGACTTAAATCCGATTGAGAACCTCTGGTGGGACTTAAAGAAAGCAGTTGCAGTGCGCAAGCCTAAGAATGTGACTGAACTGGAGGCTTTTGCCCATGATGAATGGGCGAAGATACCCGTAGATCGCTGCGAGACACTTGTGTCAAGCTATGCTTCATGTTTAAAAGCTGTTTTAACTGTAAAAGGATGTTGTACTAAGTACTAAGATTGAATGTCACTTGGGGGTTGAATAAAACTGATAATGATGTGAGCACAGAAAAGACATTTGTGGTTATTTCATTATAAATGTTATGTTATATTTGTCTGACCTACACATGCCTCTTTGATGTAATTGTAAGCAGGATGACTGAATGATCAAAATCAATGTCAAACCGGCCAAAACCAATTTCAGTTGGGGTTGAATAATTTTGTTTGTTCGGTTTTGGGTTTGGTCTGTCTTTGGCTCTCGTTTGTTGCGATTGTTTTTCTGTGGTTATTTTGTAATATAATGAATATGATTGTATATGTGATATTTGGAAAATGCACAAATAAAGTGGTTAAAAAAGAAATATGAAATATGTTTTAAATAAATATATTTTAAAGCATTTATATTCACGTTGCATTGGAAGAAAAACGTTGTATGTTACAAATCTGTAAACATAACAAGTTTAAAAATATTAAAATTAAATATATTTTTGCAAAAATATACTTTATAATATATAATTTTATGATAATATTTGTTACATTCTTATATATTTTATACAATATTTCGACCAGGAAAATATATTTTTGCTGTATGGTTGTAAAATTAGAATAATTTTGTTGCCCCTGAAATACATTTTGAAATATGAATATATATGAATTATATTAATTTTATATATATATGAATTTTAAATTCAAAATTATATTAATATATTTTTGGCCAAATAATTTTTTTTGCCAAATGGGACCAAATGTCCAAAAACATAACTTGTTTAGGGCAATGGTTGAAAGTTTATGTAATTTATGTAAATGAATATGTAAAAGAGGCTACTATTTATGAAATATAATAACTGTACTATAATTGAAATAAAATATGTGGTGATAAAGTTTAAAGGCTCATTTGTGTACCTGTGATCCTCTGCGGGTTTGTGCCCTGGACTGCAGCAGGTTATAAAGGGTCCGGTCATCATCTCTCTCAGAGTGGGAGGTGTCACCCGGTTCATTCCACAGGTTGGTCTCCTGGTCCCGCCTCTTTTTTGCCTCACGGTCAAAATATTCTAATGTCTCATTACTGACACACATACAAATAATATATTTACAATGTCAGATACAATTAACACACTGCATGAGAGTTTAAAATGTAAAATTGAGGCATTGGCTGTTTATCATCTTGAGAGAGAGCATAAAGCACATGCATGATACTGTTTTAAGGTTTATTATATTGTATTATATATTTAAATATAAAGAAAAATAGACAGAAAGCCTGTAAACGCAACATATGCATAACTTGTGAAGCTCATGAACATCAAATAAAAATGCACTTCCATACCTAATTAAAGGTCTCTTTTCTTCCTCATCATCATCCTCACAGCAACAACAGCAGCAGAAATGCACACAAAACCTCTTGAACGCGGCACCCATCACAAAACAAACTAAACCTGACTATGGATAAGAAAAAATGTGCAGATGAAACAGAAGTGGGCAGATGTTCAGTAGATGAGGGTCACATCATTATCTCCAGGCAAATATCTGTGAGACGACTTCTGCAGAGTAAGAAAGAAGAAAGACAATTTAGGATTTAGGATCTGTTTAATTTGACACTTGTAACATAAGCTGTGATATTTCAATAAGTAAATCATATAATGTATTGGACTTACCCCAGAAACCTGTAGCAAAATACTCCATAAGCTGAAGATGAAACCCAAATGAAGCATCTTTTGGCGCCGGAGACCAAATGAAAGATTTCTGTCCCTCTCTCTCAAATGAATAGCATCACGGTTTAGTCATGAGTTAGTCAAGCTTAACCTGAGGCCATTACCAACCTCTAAATTAAGTAACTTGAGTCCTACAGCCTGAAAACACAGATGTACTTGTACCCTCCGCAAACATACAAAACAAACTACAAATAAAACATGCATATTTATCATCTGATTACACAAAGACCCAGTTAATGCATTCTGGTACACAAAGAAACACATACTTACTCTTTTAAAACAAAATGATAGACCAGTAAATGCATTGACATTGAATTGTTTGTGGAAAATTGCAAGTTGACGATGATGTAACATCATTACTTATAAGCGCAGATCATTTTGAGACTCCCGTTATAGATAACGTCATTGAGATGAACCTCATTTTAGGGGTAATTTTCAGTTGTCGAACGTGTTACCACTGAGCAAACTTTTGGTTTTTGTTAAGCACAAATGAAAATACCAAATTTCAAACTTCCAACAATGACATATCATGTTGTCTCAACACTGATAAAATCTCCTGTTGCACATGATTGAATTTAGTTTTCTTAAAATGATTTTTCTTTAAAAAAAAAAAAGGTTGGATCTACATCATTTAATTATGTACACATTTCAACATGATTGAATCAAGTTTTCTTAAAATGAAATAAATTTTAATTCATGTAAAATTCATAATAAAAATGAATTTAATAATGTGCAACCGATGTCCAGAAGTTTTTTCAGTGTATTTAAACATTCAGAGGTTTGATAAATATGGCATGTTTTCTTTTCAAATGTTGGCAACCCAACATTTGTGAAGGCCATTGTGCTTTAGATGCATGCATGAAACCTGATCCTGCACGAGTGGCTTATCTTATAAAAGATTCAACAGGCTTTGTTTTGACTTCTGATTATGTATGAGAAATACAAACAGTAGTGTTTAACAGGTGAGACTCATGTGAGTGGATAATAGGCCGTGATATATATCACATGGGACACAACACGGCTTTTTATTTATAACCTGGTTTAACAGACAAGGCTTTGCTTGAGCCAAGACTATGCCTTAGGTAACTTAGGATATTTCTGTCACTTTTATAAAAATGCTTTAGAAAAAACATAACTAGTGTTCATCCTGAGACAAAATAATGGCAATGACATATTTTAAGATTAAAATGAATAAAAGGGACATTTTAAAGAGGTCAAATAAATCTTTGGTGTCCCCTGAGTGCATATGTGAAGTTTTAGCTCAAAATACAATATATAGATAATTTATTAAAGCATGTTAAAATTGCCACTTTGTGTAAGCAAAAATGTGCCGTTTTTGGGTGTGTCCTTTAAAATGCAAATGAGCTGATCTCTGCACTAAATGGCAGTGCAGTGGTTGGATAGTGAAGATTAAGGGGTGGTATTATCCCCTTTTGACATCATAAGGGGAGGCAGATTTCAATGACTTATATTTTCACCAGGGCAGGACTTAACAGGGTGGAGGCCCCTGGGCTTGAATACATTTTGGGCCCTACACTATCAGAACAAAAGGTACAAAAGCTGTCACTGGGACGGTACCCTTTAAATGGGTCCTAATATTTACTATTTAGGTACAGATATAGGTACATTTGTACCCATTATATGCACTCTTTAGGTACAAAGGTGTACTATTTGAAAGGGCACCACCCCAGTGACAGCTTGTGTAAATTATCTTCTGAGAGTGCACATACAGTAAACAACCTAAAATAAAAAATATATCATAGAACTACATTTTAGGGAAGTTTCCCGACAGGGTTTGGATTAATCTAGCACTAGGCCTATTGCCAGAGGTTATATTAGGGCATTCAAGTCGTTTTTACAAACAAACCTTACAAAAAACATTACTGGTGTGCGTCTTGAGACAATGTTAAGATATATCAGTGCAAGATGTGTTTAAATTAAGACAGATCAAACATGCATTTTAGTCTTGGACTAGGATAAGACCTGACTAGGAAACTGCCCCTATATCTCTATAGCAGAAAATAAGCCCAGTCTAAAATTAAATCATGTATTTTAGGAATGTCACAAATCCAAATTAATCATGCACATTAAAAAATACCCCATAACAACATTTTAAATCATTGTGTTAGACTTAGCTTAAGAAGAGAATGATATGTTTTGATTAACATTCACCTTATTACACACCATATAAAGTTATAAACATAATCAACAAGTGTATTTTGTGCATATAGCCTAAGTGGTGCAGTGAAAAGAAAAGATTTTAGGATGTTATTTAATAATTATGACAAGACCATCATGTAATATTAGACACCAAAAATGATCATTAATTAATTTTTGCGTCTGATATGAACGTAATACATTAAAACCTTGAACGTAGATATAAAAATGAACACTTTTCAGAAGTTTAAACTGTGATTCTGTGTTAGCAAACATGCTGAAAGAGAAACAGGTAGGCTAGCTAGTGGATTATATCAAAAACCATCAGGACATCAACATGGCCATAATTTAGTCAATCCTCACCTCCAGATGAAGTAATAAACTGGACTGATGATTTAAATGTTGACATAGTCATATGTGCGTGGTTAACTCTCCGGATTTTGTTATGTTTCGTAGCTCTGCTCCACTCGTTCACAGTTTGGTGTCGTGTGAGCTGCAGACTGCGAGCAGATTGGATTTCATTTGGCGCTACGCAGACCGCTTGGTGATGATGTCAAAGTACCGCGAGAGCGATTAGAAAGCAGACTTCTCTGTGTGATTTCTCGAATCGCTCTCGCGGTACTCTGATGTCATTTTTTTGGCTGTTGTTGAACCACATGAATACCCCCGTCTGCTTTACAGTCACTTTTGCGCCGTGATAATTTAAGTTCATATAATGGTCGGATCGCGCAGTGCCGCATGAAGTCAAATGTACCAAATACCAAATAGCCGACTGTATATGAGGTTCAACCCGCCAAAGTAGCAAGTGGAGCATGCGAATGGTGAGTGATTCAGATGTCAAGTTATGAATGAAAGTGTCAATTTATGAATGAAAGTATCAAAGGTTTGTCACACAATGTTAAGTATTTTCAAGCTTTTTTAAATGGGTATACGGAAATCCTTGACCTTTCCTAGTGGGTATACTGCGTATACCTGCTGCGTATCACGTTAGATTACAAACAAACAAGAAAAAACAGAGTTACAAGACCTACTCTAGTAATCTTTCATACGGAGCGCTTCATTTTCGCGTTGCTCTTTCTCGTTATCTGTAAAGCTCATGACTCTCATTTCGCGTATTCGCTATTATATCAGCATCTATGGGTTTCAAAAGCAGTAAACTCAGCGCGTCATATTCAGCACCAAGATGACTGACATATATTAACGAATTAAATGCAGCACCAACCAATAGGCTGTAAAATAAAAAATGAAAACGACTGAACAAATCAAACGAACGCAAGCCGGCACGGAGGCCCCTATTGGCCGGGGCCCCTGGGCTCAAGCCCACTCAAGCCCAATGGTAAGTCCGGCCATGATTTTCACACATTTGCAGAGAACGGTTTACCAAAACTAAGTTACTGGGTTGATCTCGGAAACATTGAAAAAGTCAGATTTCCATAATATGTCCCCTTTAAGACAACTCAAACATTCATTTCAGTCGGGGACTATGCTTAAACCTAGTCTGTGAAATTGGGCAAGGAAGTATTTAAAATCAAACATGAAAAGAAAATATGATAACCACAGTATTAAAAATGCATTAGCGGTTTCTGATAAACTGCTTATGTTTCTTTATTTGGCACATTGGATAAAAGTGCCTACGTGTACATAGACACAAAACGTTTTTGAACACTTAAAGGGATAGTTAGCCAAAAAAAAAAATTCTCTCAAGATGTTACAAATCTACAGAGCCCCTAAGGGGACATGGAAAAAAAATTAAATAAAGTTTAGTTTCGCGTGCGCACGTGAAAGTTTTATGTGTGCACGCAATAGTTTCACGTGCACATGCAAAACTAAACTTTAAAAAAAATTCTGCACATGAAGGTTTCGCATGAGCACATAAAACGAAACTTTAGATTTTTTTACTCCAATGTCACCTTAGGGGCTCGGTACAAATCTGTATAAATTTAAGGAAGGAACATTTTTTAAGAATGTTTGTAACCAAACCGTTCATGAGCCCTTTTGACTTCTATAGTATTCTTTTTCCCCACTATGGAAGTGAATGGGGCTCATAATCGGTTTGGTTAAAAACATTCCTCAAAGTATCTTCCTTCGTCTTCATCACAACAAAGAAATTTATACAGGTTTGTAACAACATGAAAGTGAGAAAATAGTGACAGAATTTTTTTTTATTTTTGGCTGAACTATCCCTTTAAGCCACACAAAAAAAAAAAAAAAAATTATATATATATATATATATATATATATATATATATATATATATATATATATATATATATATATATATATATATATATATATATATAATCTACAAATCAAACCTTTTTAAGAAAGAGAAGACAAGTACACATCTTTAAGCAAATTGTGTTGTAAACAACAACTGTTAACATAAAGACAAAATGTATTTGGACATTTTCTGGTTACCGTCCTATTTTGTTAATGACATTTTACAAGTACATTGCGCATTTTACAAGTATGGCCTAAATTTTCAGGCAACTTTGGAGCCACTATATTTTATATTTTTGTTTTATAAATCTGCAGTAGAGCAATTCAATAGAAATATCAACCTTTCCATGAAAAAATAACATGTTTTATACGTTTTTAACTTACAGTATATCAAAGATCTCCATATTTGGTGGCCTAAATACCAGCATTTTTTTAAAGGGGACATATCATTAAAATCTGACTTTTTCCATGTTTAAGTGCTATAATTGGGTCCCCAGTGCTTCTATCAACTTAGAAAATGTGAAAAAGATCAACGCAGTAACTTTTTTTGGTAAACCATTCTCTACAAACATTTGAAAAAAAATAGGTAATTGAAATTTGGTTCCCCTTGTGATGTGAGAAGGGGATAATACCACCCCTTAATCAGCACTATCCAATGACAGCACTGCCATTAAGTGCAGCGATCAGCTCATTTGCATTTTAAAGGACACACCCAAAAATGGCACATTTTTGTTCACACCCACAAAGTGTCAATTTTAACATGTTATAATAAATTATATATTTGATATTTTGAGCTAAAACTTTACATATGTACTCTGGAGACACCTGAGATTTATTTGACATCTTAAAGTCTTGTAAAATGTTCCCTTTTAAATGGCAGTTTTCAATATCGTAATATCCATAACATTGTTTCTAATATAATAAATATTATTTGTTCGTTGAAGTGTCATCTTTTCCCTTTTTTGTCACATTCATACTTTCATAACACATGTATATTTCCCTCATCTAAAATAGAAAACATGAGTATGGACTGATATTTGTCTGATGTCTGGAAGTGAAAATATAAATGCATTCGCTGAGAAATTATATTTACATTTTTGACTGAAAATGCCAAAGTTGCTCAGTAGTTCACAGACTTCCTACACAAGTCGTTTGTTAGTTTTATTAAATGTTGATTCATCATAAAAAAACAAACTATTAATTACATGACAAACTTTACAGGCCCTTAAAAAAATAAAGTATAAAAATAACACATTCAGAACAGAACCTGAACTTCAAAATGTCAATCCGAAATTAAAATGTCAGCATATAAGGCTCCAAAACATACAAGGACAAAAAAAGAGAAATCCTGAACCTGTGATTTCAGTGAGGCTAAAAATAACAAAGGCACAAAAATAAATGGTTTAAAAATCATTCATCAATCAATCAAACATTTTGTAATGTGACATTACTGTACGTCAAGCCAAATACCCTGTAATACATCAGAGCGCCATTTCTCTTGATCAAAATAATAATAAATTATAATAAAATCAATGTAAAATAAAAACGTGCACATTAACGGTTAGTGATTTATGGTGACTTAACTTAAACTGGTTTATGTTTCATATAAGCTACATATTGTATAAACGTGCCATGTGTGAAAAAATAAAGTGTTGACAGTAATGCTCTGTGAGAAAACAAACAGAAAAAGATGAAATATAATTGTATAATGTGAAGGCCTGTCAGGTTATTTTTAATGAATTACAGTATATTCATAGAGAAAAACATTTATTAAATGGTTGGTGCAGATATTCGGACCCACAGTACTGGTTAAAGCCGTAATTGCATAACCATTTTACCCATCAACATTAGCAGGTAAACTCTAAAGGTCACATTCACCTCAAAATCAGCCATTTTGTAAACAAATATAAACAGGTTTTGTGAGATTCGATACAAAATGATTTGATAATTTAAATAAGTATTAAATGTATACATTTAGAGATGTGATTTCAGTGTTTTGATAACATCAACAGTTATAAGGTCCTCTCATGTACACATGCTATTATATATGTTTGACAAATCAGACAAAAGTGTATTATTATTACTAGCATTAACGTATATGCATGTCTGATTAAGGCATCAGTAAAAACAAAAGATATCACAGCATATTTGGCTCACAAAATAATCCTCCTTCCCATTTCAGTCCTGTTTGCTTTGAGCGCGACAGTGGTTTTAGGCACATTGGATTACAGTATTTTCACCCTGACCTCTTAAATGCCATGAGCTGTCCTGTTTTGAGCCAAATTTCAAGTCCTCTTAGTATTTGACATGGATCGGTCCATGTGCTGTAAGCAAGTATTCGACTTCTGTACACAATCTTCAGTTTCATAGTTTCAAGTGTTTCATAGATGCCAACAACCTCCCGTCTCTCAAATCTCCTTGTGGCATCTGTGGTTTACGGAAGAAACTATGGCACAGTGTAATTTGTTACCACGATGTAAGGTCGAGATCACCGGTAGGTGACGTGAACTTCATTTATCCGCTGTCTGAGATGAGACATGAACTCAAACATGGTGGCAGCCAGCGATTGGTGGATGAGGTAACGCGGCAGGCGACCCTGTCAGGACAGGACAAATGTAATTCATAAACAACAATATGGAGAGTACCGTAAATAATATTCCATATAGGCCATAGCACCCCTAGTGGTGATTTAAAAAAACATTTTGATATCACTTTTGTCCTGTAGGTGGCTATGCAAGTAAATTTATATGATATTATCAAGGCAGTTTATGGTAACTGGTGCTTAAAAACCAAAGCTTGTGAAGTTTCAGGGTTCCCACACCTTAGTTAACTTCAAATTCATGGACCTTAAAGGACTTTCCTGGTTCAATACCCTCAAATTCAAGGACTAAATGTTGAGACACATTTCAAGTGAAAGCAAGGATACATCGTATTCCCTTTTAAGATACATTGTTACAGTTCCCTTTCGAGGGAACTTGCGCTGCGTCACTGCGGTGACACTTCGGAGACGCCTCCAATGTGTATATCAAATTCAACCAATGGTGAGGCTTAATGACAAAGACAGGGTGACGCGGGAGACAGGAAGTATATCGCTATCTGAAATATTGCCAAAGACGGCGTTACAGGGACGCAGGAAATATCGCAAGGTATACACAGCGTCTCGTTCCCTTCTAAGGGAACAACAAATACATATGTAACCCGAGACGTTTTAATGTGTCAAACACAACTACGCAAAAAAGCATTTTGGTATGAATCATCATTCTCATACAGAAGATACATGCATTTAAAGCGAAAAGTTTAGCATGTGTGCTTAAAAAGTCTAACATTTTTATGATATTATCCTACACTACACAGGAAATAATATGGATTTTTTCCCAGAAAAACTTCTTGCATAAAATAGATTCAATCACTTTCAATGACCTGTATCTATGTATGTATATTTTCAAAAACTTCCCAGGGCCTTGAATTTTTCCTCCCAGATTCACAAACTTTCAAGGATTTCAAGGACCCGTGGGAAGATTCAAGGACCCCAGAGAAAATAATGATAATCCTACAACAGCACCCAGCAAGCTTTCAAGAGTATTTGGGTACAAGTTCAAAAGAAAGTATTGTAAAGTTAGCATGTTTTTGCTGCTGACTTTTATGATGAAACCTAATTGCTTGTGTTTCTATTTGGCTTAAATGTATAAAAATAGCAGAAAATGTCAAACTCGTACCTTGAGGTCTGTATTAAGCACCCAGATAAAAGTGCAAACTGAGGGATTACTGCTGGATTTCAACACCACAAACCCACCAGGACCGTTCTCCCCTCTGAAAGAGACAGACAGAGAGATACAGGTTAGCATTACTTTGCAAAGAAAGAATCTCTACGTTTCGATTGGCTGAGATTACAAAAGAGTTAGCAGACCTGACATAGCGGCCGTGAGGTGGTTTGGAGATGTGATTGGTTGCCATTCCTGCAGAGATGTAGCAGTCTCGCCTGCGCTCCACCCGACGAACATTTATAAAATCCCTTAAATCAACAACAAGAAAAAGATATTTTCATCATTCTCAATATCTAGAACATCACATCAAAACAAGAATACTTAGGCAGGTATGCTCTGCAATTCATGTGTTGACCATACTTATTAAGAAACCCCACTATGGACCATATTTATATTAAAGAGGATTATTATTAGGATATTATTAAGAGGATATAGACTCTGTAGAGGTCTTTCTTTGTTCAGTCGAGAAGAAATTATGTTTTTTTTTTAAATTGCAGGATTTTCTAATTTTAATGGACTTTAATAGAGCCCAACATTTAATACTTAACTCAACTCAACAGTTTTTTTCAACGGACCTAGACGAAAAGTTGTGTCAAAAATGACAATCGTTTCACTAGATAAGACCCTTATGCCTCGTTTGGGATCGTTTATAGTCCTTTGAAACTTCGTTGAAAAAAACTGTTAAGTGTTGAGTTAAGTATTAAATGTTGGGCTCTATTAAAGTCCATTAAAATGAGAAAAATCCTGCAATGTTTTCCTCAAAAACAAAATTTCTTCTCGACTGAACAAAGAAAGACATCAACATTTTGGATGACATGGTGGTGAGTAAATTATCTGGATTTTTCTTTTAAGAAAATTGAATATTCCTTTAAGTTGGACAATGTAGTGGGTTTCAGGTTTGGGAGTAAAAGTTTCACGTGTGCCTCAGACATGGGTCGGGAATAATATTAGCGGCCTAGGCTAATTTAAAATGAATGTGTTTTTGATGAAGAGACCCGAACCATCTTGCGTCTGTGCATCGAGTCCTTTTCCAACCCCTCCTCTATTGCCAGACCTGTCAATCAATTTTGAATGCACATTTTAACAGCAACCTTGTTGTCGTCAGATATATCACAAGGGGAAAAAATGGAGTAGCGGGAAAAATTGGTTGCAAGGCCACCAGGGATTTTATCTATCTGACTGGTGCATGCGGGGCTGCAGACTGCACAAACAATGCCGTTTACATTCAGGTCCAGTGGGGTTAAAAAAAATGCCACTGGGTCAAGTCGTACTCTGGGTCAAGTCGTACATTTCTTCTACATGTGACCCTGGATTACAATACTGCAATTGTAGTTATTGTTGTCAAGTAAGTTGAACACATAATAGGCATGTGCATGATGTCACTGTTTTCACAGATTTCTTTACATAGAAACAATAACGGTGTCGTTTTCAAAATCTTGCACTAAAAACCCATTTTTAAAGTTTGCCTCTCCAAGACCCCAAAATGCCACTGGCACGTAAAAGGACAGCCAAAAAGCATAAAAGTTTTCAGTTTTTGATTTTAAAATGATGTCAAGTATACGGCCCCTATAACAGCTGTAAATGTCTTAACACCTTGGAGACACGACACCGCCGGCAGCTCCTGCAGACACATCATACGACACCAACGTGTTGTCATCCACTCGTTGCAGAATCTGACACACAGAATAGAGATATAAAGAAAAAATGTTTAGTCCTGGTGATGCATATAAACAACCTGAACAGCTTTTATACATGTAGAGTAACAATCATCATCTATTGTGGCCGAAAGGAAAATAGCCATTTAAAACATGAACAGCTTTGTGGAAACAGGATTTTGAGCTTATAACATTTTTTGACATATATAATCAGGGCATCATGTGTAGGATATAGGAGGTAGTGTGTTAGGACTGTGTGGTGGTCAGCAGGTGTATGATAATACCTGACACACAGATACTGTCCTGTTCCACAACACCATCTTCTCTGGCTGCAGAATGACCTCCTGATACACCAGCTCTGCCGTACACTGCAGGAGAGCCTTTAAAACATACACAACACAAGCAGAGAAAAAGACGAAAATTTATGAGACTTTCACCTGGATTTCACAGCGAGGATTACAAATGAAGAGTTTCGTTGCAAAACGAGATAACTCCGTTTTTTTTATTGTTCAGAAATCTCGTTTTTTGTTTGTGCATTCCAATTAATTTCAATTCAACTGCAGTTGGTTTGTTTTGATTTAAACCTTCAGAACTTAAAAATACAGCTAAGTAGCACCATAAAACAAAATAATAACATGATAACATAATAATAAACATGTTTTGACAAAAATGTTAAAAATGGATTTATCTCGTTTTGCAACGAAATTCTTCAAATATTTAATTATTTCAGAGTAGTCAACATTTAGTTAAAGGTGCAGTGTGTAATTTTTAAAAGAATCTCTTGACAGAAATGCTAAATAATATACAAAACTATATTATTAGGTGTGTATAAAGACCTTTTATAATGAACCGTTATGTTTTTATTACCTTAGAATAAGACGTTTTTATCTATATACACAGAGGGTCCCCTTATGTGGAAGTCGCCTATTTGTGCCGCCATGTTTCTAAAGAAGCCCTTAAATGGACAAATTTTTTTTACTAAGATGTCTCCGTCGATAACATGTTTTTCCCTAGCGTAGCTTCTCTATGCGTTTCAAAAGCGAGGGGTGAGCAGCGGACTGAGTTGTTGGTTGCAATTCACAACCTTACCACAAGATGCTGCTAAAATGTACACACTGCACCTTTAAAGCCACAATATGTAGGATTTTCACCACTAAAGGTTGCTATTTCACAATAACAAAGGCAAAGGAGAGTGGAATGATGGGAGTTGTCGTTTTCACCATTCAGAGGCGTATGAAATGTGCTAATCATGTTCATGGATGAGGTCATGAATGAATGTTTTTTACCTGTACATTTAATCACATTATTTTATGTTCAGCATAATGAATTAGCTGCAAGGCACAACAGCTGCTTGTTAGATGCTGTATACACTGCATAAAATTATTTTCAAGAAAAAAATTCTTAGTATTTTTGTCTTGTTTTCAGTAAAAATATCTAAACATTCTTAAATTAAGATGCTTTTTCTTGATAAGCAAAACGAGCCAAGAGCCAGTTTTTAGACAAAAAATATCTAATTTAAGTGATTTTGTGCAATAAACAAGCAAAAATTCTGCCAATGTGGTAAGCAAATTGTTTAATGAAAAAAGATTTTTTGCTTGTTTTATGCACAAAATCACTTAAATTTGATATTTTTGGTTTAAAAACTGACTTATTTTCTTGGGTCTTTTTGCTCATCAAGAAAAAGCATCTTAACTTAAGAATTTTTAGATATTTTACTGTAAACAAGACAAAAATACTTTTATATATTTATATATTATATATATATTTTGCAGTGTATCGCCACTTCCACATTTGTTGTCATAGTGTCTTACATATCTTACATATTGTGGCTTTAAGTAGTCTGGTTTCTATGTCTTCATTTGACTTGTTTAGTAGATAATACAGATAGTTCAGATTAATCAGTAATGAAAGTTAAACATACACTTTAAAATAAACGTCTTTCCGTGGAAGGGAATTTCCAGTGTATATACTGCATCTCCCAGCTCCTACGGATATCAAATGTCATATGGCAGTTAAAGCAACGCCGTTATTCCAAAACACAAAACCTGCATGCATGGACACGTACGCACATTACTCTTCTCAAACTTCCAGTTTTCCTCTTGTGTCAGTATCTGTTCAACCACTGCCATGGCCTCTCGTCCCTGTCTTACGAACTCTTTCTCCTGAAATAAAAAAAGATCTGTCAAGACACCATTAGAGTCATTTGAGATTAAGATGTGGAGAAAATGCTGTGCAAAGGAGCGTATAACCATCTGCAAGCTAAAATCACCAGCCGGCACTTATACAACTATTTAAAAAGAAGTCTAAAGTCTAAAGCTATTTTGTACATTCTGACTTAAAGAATTAGTCAATTTTTAAAAAAATAATCCAGATAATTTACTCACCATCATGTCATCCAAAATTTTTCTTTTTTTTCTTTGTTCAGTCGAGAAGAAATTATGTTTTTTGAGGAAAACATTCCAGGGTTTTTCTAATTTTAATGGACTTGAATGGACCCCAACACTTAACAGTTTTAATGCAGTTTAAAATTGCAGTTTCAAAGGACTCTAAATAATCCCAAATGAGGCATAAGGGTCTTATCTCGCAAAATTATTATCATTTTTGGCAAGAAAAATAAAAAATATGCACTTTTAAACCACAACTTCTCGTCATCCTCCGGCTGTGTGGTGAGCCAGTACAACCTCACGCAATACGTCATCACGTCAAGAGGTCACGGATGACGTATGCGAAACTCCGCCCCAGTGTTTAAAAGTGTGGAGAAAGAGGACCGTTCCGACTTTGTTGTATGTGGAATAATACAAATTAATGTCTTTGTGTCAGTTTATTGTTTAAAATGGGTGCAAATGTGCGTTTCATATATGTAACACGTGACCTTTCGATGTCATTACGCAATTACGTGAGGTCGAGCTGGCTAGCCACACAGCCGGAAGAAGATGAAAAGTTGTGAATTAAAAGTGCATATTTTAAATTTTTCACTAGATAAGACACTTATGCTTTGTTTGAGACCATTTAGAGTCCTTTAAACTGCAATTCTAAACTGCATTAAAACTGTGAAGTGTTGGGGTCCATTAAAGTCCATTAAAATGATAAAAATCCTGGAATGTTTTCCTCAAAAAACATAATTTTCTCGAATGAACAAAAAAAGACATCAACATTTTGGATGACATGGTGGTGAGTAAATTATCTGGATTTTTTTATTTAAAAAAAAATGGACTAATCCTTTAACACTGTTTAAGAGTTGGATTCCTCAAGCTTAACATAGACACCATGTCAAATAAGCAGTTGGACGCATGGCAGAGTTTTTCTGTGCCGAATGCACTTGGCCAGGGTTTGTATACGTTTCTGAAAGTTTTTTTTCCACACATAAACGATTCATACGTAACAATCTTGCTTTATTTCATTTACGAGCAATTTCATTGGAGAAGGTACAGTGGAAGTCTTTATATGGGCATGCACACACCAACCAAGTGCTGACACAAATCAGTGTCACCAAAGAAGTGTGTTGTTGTTTGTGAGGGAAATTTAAGCTTGGTGTTTGTTTAAGCTGGATTAGGGCGGTCCCAAACGCTTAATGCGTCACAGGCGGTACGTAAAACTGCATCAAACGTCTGTGTTTTGTTTGCAATCGGCATATAATGTAAACGACACGAACACGTAGTGAATCATAAGTTATCCAGAGATGGGATTATGTTTATTGGTAGTTGCTTGCTCGTGATTCACTCCGTCCGAGGTTTATTCGGAATGAATCGCTAGAGCTGATTTGTCTTTTATAAATCTAATAAAACTAAAGACTCTTAGGATATATGAAGGATGTAATACTACCCTATAGGTACTCAAGATTAACACGAGATGAGCAGTAACAACGTGTTACGTAAGCTTCAAGTCAAGTTGCAAAGTCTATTGCACTGCTAAATACAAAAAAAAAATGCTGTCTATACACTATGATTTAAATTTGAATACCTGTTCTGTTACTGCTTTTCTCCCGAGCCCCTCTTCATCGAGGTCTTCGTCAGAGCCTTCATGCCATTGAGAATAGACAGACACAATAATCATTAATAATTTTAACAATAACAGCTGCAATAAGTTGCACTAAATTACTTTATATTACCTGCCAGGGATTCAGGTGGGGAATAAAACTGTCCATCAGATCCAGGTCTAGGGAAGATCATAGGAGCCGGCTCGCACGCGGCATGAACCGCCGCCAGATATGCTGAAAAAGAATAGCAAACTTCAGATCTGCTCACCAGATTTTTCATGAATAAATACGAAACTCTCTTTTATTAGCACCAGCTAAAGCAGAAGTATGTGTTTCCCCAAACAAAACTGGAAATTCAAAAGCAAAGAGTCGGATTTACTACGTTTGAATCATCCGACTTCCCGTTTACTCCTCACCTCTCTCGTCCTCTGCTTCCTGTGTAAGAACTTTAAAATCCAGGAACCAGGTTTCCAACCACGCCACCACAAATGATGTGATGGGAAGAACATATCCGAACGCGTTCTGACTGAACAACTGAGAAAAATAGAGAGAACTGATGACTTCCCAATGGTATTTCTACACAATAAACAATTCAAGTTTGAGAACTACAGTTGAAGAACAAAGACTTTGTGACTCAAAATGCATTCATATGTGTTAGGAAGGCAACGTGTGAAGCATCTCACATTCGACAAGATGACTTTAGCAATCAGGAAGGCGGTGGTGACCAGGGTAGTGATCTAAGAGAACAAAAAGAGATAAATTGGTGATAATAGTTAATCTATCAACAATATTATACAAACTGCAAAACAGGTTTTTCAGGTGTTGCACATCGGCATCTCTTACCGCAATAACCCACCAATGTCTCAGTCGAAATGCGGCATAACCGAGCTGCAAACATAGAAACCTGAACACAGCTAATACCTGAGCGAGATAGCAAAAGAGTTAATAATACATTTTGACATAAATTATGATTCATTTGTTTTGAAAGCATGTTAACAGTGTATGTGACCGTGGACCACAAAACCAGTCATAAGGGTCTATTTTTTGAAACTGAGATTTATACATTAAATAAATAAGCTTTACATTGATGTATGACAGGGCTAGTCAAATGGCGGCCCTCTAATCATCTTTATTCAACCCGCCGGTCATCTTTGTCTGATTTAAAGGGGTCATATAATGAGATTTTTTTTAAGATGTAAAATAAGTCTTTCGTGTCCCCAGAGTGCATATGTGATGTTTTAGCTCAAAATACCACATAGATAATTTATTTTAACGTGTTAAAACTGCCACTTTGCAGGTGCGATCAAAAAGGTGCCATTTTGGGTGTGTCCTTTAAAATGCAAATGAGATGATGAAATGCAAACTGATGGTGGTTTGTTGCAATTGAAACTCAATTATTTTCTCTCTCTCTCTCTCTTTCTCTCTGTACTAAATGGTTGTGCCGTGGTTGGAAAGTGCAGATTAAGGGGGTGGTATTATTGTAATTGGCCTTGCTACCTACCTCACAAAATAGGCAAAATCGCAACCTAATTTTTCACATGCTTGCAAAGAATGGCTTACCCAAACAAAGTTACTGGGTTGATAGAAGCACTGGGAACCCACTTATAGCACTTAAAGGTGACATAGAATGATTGAACGGAGTATTTATCCTTGTTCTGTGATGTGACATGTAGACACATTTTTTTTTGTTTTGGTGTGTAATGCCTTAGAAGCTTCCTAAAAACCTCTCTCATATAGCTCTATTAGGGTGGGGGACTTTAAACAACTGGTTTTGCACCTATTTGGCTCCCCCTACTGGCTTAACTTGCAATCTCATTACTGATTGGATGACTTTGCTGCCACTCAAAAAATGTAGCCAATTATTTTAAAGTGGAGGGGCAGTTAGATGCCTGTGATGTCATAAGCATCAGTTTTCAGATTGGGCTGTTTTCTGGCTGACATTTCTAAAAGAGGAATTTCTATGAGACTGAGATGTTTAGCATGTTTAACACTTTTTGTATGTTTGTGAATGTGGGTAGACTACCATTATTCAACAAAGACAAGGTAAAAATGGTTTTTCATTCTCTGTCCCCTTTAAACATGGACAAAGTCTGATTTTTCATGCTATGGCCCCTTTAAAATCAGCGTGGTTACATTTACCTTTCCACTGTACATGACAAATGACGACCGAAAAAGTCAGAAATGGGCTGTGTGGGATGCCGACCATCTGCGAGTGCATAGTTATTAGATCCAATTTGAGTTTTTGATGCATAAAAAATAAACTTGTGCAACTAAACCATGTGACACGCTGACCGGAAGTGATGTATTTCAGTGAGTTCCAATCAAAACACTATGTGCAAGGTGAAAATTATTAAATGCATTTTTATTTGACTATCAGTAACACTTTAAAAAACAATTGATTTAAAAACAATTGATTACTGATAAGTAAATTAATAATTATAAATACATACGTAGATTAAAGGCACTTGCCTAGACTCGGATTTATGATTAAACTGAAATTTCATTACGACTGCCACTAGGGGGCGAACTCCGACTGTCGTGTCTGGATGTAGTGTACAATTGAAAGGAGGTTTAGCCGATATATCTTCAAAATATTAAAAAAGAAAACATGAAATGCAATTTTAGTCATTAGGAGAAGCCTGACTATATCTTGTGAATTTATGAAAGTTAAACAGTTATAAACAAAAGACGTTTAAGAGCAGTAATTAAAAGGCAAAATACTGAATACAAGAAGTGTGCATCTTTTTGGAAATTGCATGTGTTTTATTTATATAACAAAAAGTAACAAAAACAACATAAAGTTAAATATAAAAGGTAAAAATATGTATGTTGGTTGGGATAGTACAATATTTGGCTAAAATACAACTATTTGAAAATCTGGAATCTGAGAAAACAAAATCATCTAAATTTCGAGAAATCGCCTTTAAAGTTGTCCAAAATAAGTCCCCTAATAAAGATAAATTACTAATTTACTAATGATAAATACATTTTTGATACATTTGCAATAGGAACTTTACACAACACCTTCATGGAAACGTGATCTTTATATCCTATTTTTTGTTTAATTTTGACCCATACAATGTATTGTTGGCTATTGCTACAAACATACATGCGCTACTTATAACTGGTTTAGTGGTCCAGGGTCACATATGCGTGTTTGTTGCATAATAAAGAAATGTTTTTATAACAACTGGCATGGGAACCCACAACCACACCCAAAATAAGGGAAACACTTTTATAAATGCAACTTATGCAACTTAATCACATGTGAAAAAGTGTGACATTAGAGACATTTCACTTATTTATTAGACAAACTCTAAAACTGGAGACATTTGTGACCCCTGTGTCTGTAAAATCCAGATTAAAGTCTCATAATGTAGAAATTTAAAGCATTTGAAGTTTGATTTCAATCATTGATTTTACATTGATGTCAATCATTAACATGTCCTTTCTTAGAATTTACAGAATGTTCTTTACATTATTTTAGGTAGAAAACCTCTGATTTATGATTGTGTTGGCCTAAACCAGTGGTTCCCAACCTTTTTAGCCCTAAGTACCCCCACAGCCCTATCAGTAAGGCTCAAGTACCCCTTCACCAGTTTTAAAGACAAATAATTAGTAATTTTAACTAATTAATTAATTTTAAACATTAAAGTAAAAAGCACTGACTGATGAAGCATGTTTATTTCAACAAACCACTACCATTGCGATCAGTGTTTGCATTTTATTACCTCATTTGCATTTTAAAAGACACACCCAAAAACGGCACATTTTGCTCAGGCCTACAAAATGGCAATTTTGACATGCTATAATTAATTATCTGTAGGGTGTTTTGAGATAAAACTTCACATATGGACTCTGGGAACGCCAAAGACTTATTTTACAAATTAAAAAAATTCATCATATGACCCCTTTAAGGGCCAGATTTACTAACAGCTTGCGCAAACTATCATTTTGGCGTTAAATAACGACTGAACTTATGCATTTGTGGAAGTTTTCCTACATTAACATTAATGCGAGGAGAGTATTACATTTTGCCAGAGGAACATACTTTAAAATAAATATATAGTTTGCCAAGCCATGCAATGTTTAATTTGCTGGAGAAAAGAGGAGGAGAAGTCACGAGGAGAAGTCAAATCAGGTATTTCAAAACGTATTTTATCCTTTATCTTTCGTCCTCCGGTTCATAGTGTACTTTTACTTAGCTGGAATTTCACACTCCGCAGTCCACATTTTCATTGCGATGTCCTGCCGAGGTCTCTTATTTGCGACCCTGTATTAATTTGCGCTGCTAGTAGATTGCAGTGATCATTAGAGAAATGTGCTTATGTCATTATTGTGCCTGTGTATTTTATTTGCGCCTTTGTAGTAAATCACACGCAAATTTTCAACTCCGCGCTTATTTGGAATTGAGCTCTCATGTCCTTTTTAGTAAATGCCCTAAATTTACTAAAATCTCAATTTAAGTTACTGATAATTAAAGTGTGCAAATAAGTTAAATTATTCTGTTCAAATATAAAGAGAAACAAAATGTGTTAAGGCATTCTCTATAAATACAAAAGACATCATACGAGACAAAATATGTTAGCCAAAAACAATGCAAACATTTTTTTTTGCATAATTTGAAAATGCAACGGCAGCGGGAATAAATATTATAACATTATTTAAACATTAATTATAGTTAATAAACTTTGTGTCTTTAGAAACTATTCAGGTTCATTGAAAATAGTCAGATCGTTCTTGAGTTGGACATCGCTATTGCGTTTTGGATCATGCAGCGCATTTACTCTTGACGGCTAATTATATTAATCATAAGATTAAAATTACAAAGTTGTCCTTTTTACAATGCTTTCCTCACAAAAATCAACCGTAGGTCAATGACTGGACAAACGAAAGACATTTTTATTAAAAGTAAATGAGATCAAAGCAAAATGTAAATCTTTTCGCGTACCCCCTGGAAACTCTTCACGTACCCCCTTGGGTACGCGTACCCCCGGTTGGGAATCACTGGCCTAAACATTGACTTTTATGCATTTGGTAGATGTTTTTTCCAAAGTGACTTATTGTTACAAGGTATAGATTTTGTAACAGGTTCAAAGCCAAAAAAAATTTGCACTTGCACTGCTAACACAATGCTTTACTACCGAGCTATACAGGAACATATGCATGTTTGTCAACCACATGACATTAACTAATAAAAGGTAGTAATAAATATGTTTTTGATTATGATACTTACAAAGATATCAAAGAAAGATGACTGAAAGTTATAGTTTACGACCTCATTCTCAAGACTGTCCCATATACTCTTATTCGTCTGAGAGAATAAAAGAGAGAAAGAGATTTGAGATTATTTGGCAACATAAAGCAAATAAGCCATGCAATAGACCCCTTCACGGTTCACGTCACAGGCTGTTCCCACTGCGCATGTCGGGGTCAGAAAAGTCATTACAGCAGATTGAGTTGCGTATTATTCGGTATCGTCAAAAATGCCTACTTACGTCGTGGGCTGTGAAAATCGCACCAGGTCTTCCGTTAAGTTTTCGCGATTCATGCAGAATCTCAAAAACAAAAAAATACAACATCTGTGTCTGCAAGCAATTAACGTGCAGACTGGAACAATGCAAAGATCAAAGAGGCTTGTGTTTGTAGTGCTCACTTCATTTGAGGTAAGTCATCATTTTTCACCCCTGTTAGATTAAATTATAAAGCCTAAATGGTACGAACAGTTCGACCCCGTGCTGCGCGCGCACCCGATAGTCATTCAATGTTTACAAACCTTGAAGGGGTCTATAGATCACTAATAAAATGTAAATACATTTGTGACATTGACTATGTTAGCTTTGTACAAAAGGTCAAACTTCTTTGCGTCCATTGAAACAAACCTTCAAAAACATTTTAAATTACAATAGGGAACAATACATTTATTATTTATTATTACATTTTTTGAAATGTAATATTGATTTTACATAAACCAATGCAGCTCATACCAGCCTAATGCAAAAAAGCAAAAAGTAAAACAAATTATATATATTTTTTAAGAAATTGATGGAAAAAAACTAGAATTAGTGCACTCATAATAAATTTGTATATAAAATTTTGTATTCGAACATAAAATAATGCACAACATAAGCCTTTTTAACTAGTGGTCTCAAACAGAAATGTACTTCAGAGTCCACAATTACTAGTATTTATGAAGTAAAAAATAGTTCATATGCAAATAACACAAGGGTGTGTTTACATTTGCATATCTCTAATTTTATCAAAAGGAAGTGGAACAAACACTTTCCATCAACTACGAGAAACTGAAACTGTCAGGTCAAACAAAACATGAGTGTTAAAAAGGAACTCAAGCATAAAACCATTCGCAGATTTCGAACAACATCTTTCATTGTAGAAACACATTTACGATGGGTTGATATCAGAAGCACAATTCAGAAAAGATGATCTAGAAACAAAAAACAAAATCTTACGTTTAATTCGATGATCCAGAGCAAAGTGATGAAAAGCAGATCGAATGTAACAAAAAGGCAAAACGTCCTGCGCACATCTGAGAAGGCTTTCCTCTCTCCGGGCGGGATGTAATAAGGGGAGGGCAGAGACAGAGACGTCTGGGAATATGATGCGTTAAGGGAAGCAATGGCCGGGAGACTGCCGTCCAACTCCCTGTAGCCCACGTCGCCCGGCATACCTACAAACAAAACGTGGGGACAGAGGACCTGGACAAGAAAAAGATATGTAATATGAGTCAATGACACAATCAAAAGCTGTTCTGTTGAAGCTTTATCTGTGCCATGTGCCCATTATTCACACACTAAAGTGATCAAAGAAACAAGATGGAGAACATAATCTGATCAAGTAGCCAAAATCATCTCTAAAGTCAAGTTGTAAGATAAACATGGGCCAAGGAGAGTGTTAAAGGACTACTCCACTTTCATAAAAATAAAATACCAATAATTTACTCACTCCCATGTCCTCCAAGATGTTGATGACTTTCATTGTTCAGTCGAGAAGAAATTAAGTTTTTCTGAGCAATTTTTTTTCAATTTAATAGACTTTATTGGACCTTAACAGTTTACAGTTTCAATGCAATTTAAAATTGCAGCTTCAACGCAGCTTCAAAGGGCTCTAAACAACCCCAACCGATGCATAAAAATGACAATCGTCATTTTCGTTGTTTTAAACCACAACTTCTCGTCCTGCACCAGTCGTGTGATGCGCCAGTGCGACCTTACATATTACATAGTCACGTTGACAAGTCAGGCGTGACGTATGCGAAACTTTTGCTCCAGTGTTTACAAGTGTGGAAAAAAGAGGGCCGTTCCAACATTGTTGTGTGTGGAATGACACTAATTAATGTCTTTGTGGCAGTTTATTGATTAACTCTTTCCCCGCCAGCCTTTTTTTTGAAAAGTTGCCTGCCAGCATCTTTTGTGATTTTCACAAAAGTTCACAAAGTGCCTTCTAGGAAAATTTTCTTCTAAAAATATATATAACAACAAATATATCAAATGACAGAACAGACCCTCTGCTTTCAAACAAACAATAAACAAACAAACAAACGTGGAAAAAAAACGTTTCATCCTATCTATATTTTTTATTTATTTGTCGGACGCATGTGCGGTGACGCGATACACTTCTGGTCCGCACTTTACTTCCGGTTTCAGTTTTTTTTAATGCTCTGACTATTTGCTAAACTAAAGTTTTGAACAAATACCTCATTGAAAAAAAAATGTTGGTTTCCTAGGTAATCTATGTCTTATTTATTTTGCTTGTTATATAAATAAACTATGTTTAAATTCTTCAAAAATTATTTTTTTCTCAGCAAAAATCTGAAATAATCAGATTCAGAACGATTATCAAAACATACACGAAATGTAAAATTAATAAATAATTTTTGCTTCAGATTTTTTTATAAATTGGGTAAATCTAGGGGATAATCACAGTATTACAGATAACCATAAAAACTCATCAGGAAAACGTTTTTTTTTTTAATGCAAATGTTTTCTCTTAAAATAGCGGGAAAAGAGTTCAAATGGTCCGAAAACTGTGAATTTCACATATGTAACGTGTGACATCTCGACGTGATTACATAATACGCAAGGTCACACTAGCGCATCACACAGCTAGCGCAAGACGAGAAGTTTATTTTTTATTTTTCTTGGCAAAATTGACGAGCGTTTAGCTTGATAAGACCCTTATGCATTGGTTGGGATCGTTTAAAGCCCTTTGAAGCTGCACTGAAACAGCAATTTTAAACGGCATTGAAACTCTGAACTGTCGAGGTCCAACAAAATACATTAAATCGAGAAAAATCCTGAAATGTTTTCCACAAAAAAACCCCATAATTTCTTCTCGACTGAACAAAGAAAGACATCACCATGTTGGGTGACATGGTGCGGAGTAAACCATCAGGACTTTTTATGAAAGTGGAATATACATTTAAGAGAGTCGTAGGCCTGCTATTTACCCAAAAAGACTAAATGAAACATTTATTGGTCATCTACGTATATATGAGAGGTAATTTTAACATTATTTTAGCAAATTAAAAAAAAAAAATTTTTATTCCTAATGCAATTCGGATGTTGAACAACACGTCCCGTTGATGTATTGTATGTAATTGCTACTGCTGTGTTCATTTTTGCCTTGAAGATGTCTACGTGCTAGTCTTGTTGTTGTTGGTTGGATTGTTGTTATTATGAGACAGAAGGCAAATTTCCACATTGTGGACAATAAAATGAAAATTAAATGAAATAATGCTGATTTAAAGGTATTGCGGAGGATTTTCTGTTTCTGGGTGGATCATCAAGACTATTGGTCCTCCTAGTTGTCAATCAGGAGTGTTGTGCAATTGCATTTTTTTAAAGTGGGGAGGGCGGTTCTTTTCTAAAATTCGAGAAATTCCTCTGCTATACCTTTAAGTAAGTATGTGGCCATCCTAACACTTAGCACAGATGATCTCTGCAAATTGAAAACATCAGTTCAGATGTGTAAATTATAAACAAACCACCATTGTATGTGCATGCAACACTTTACATGCAACATTAATGCTTTGTCAGTAAAAATAGATAAAACTGTGATTTTGTGACACACAAAATCAATGTAAAGATTATTGTGTAAAAATATAACTTTGATATATTTAATGTTGACTGAATCAATGTGAAATCAAACTTTGATGCTTCATTATAAGATTATGAGACCTTAACCTGGATATTACAGACAGGGTCAGGTGGTCTCTATCAATTGTTAAAACTTGGTAATTTGTACAGCACTTTTCATGTTATTTCCTCATGCTTCATTGTTTTCCTATGATTGTAGTAGTAGACTAACTGGATTAAAATGACCAGTAAACAATAATCCTGACACATTAGCAATAGCATCAATAGGCATATAAAATAAAGTCTTTACATTAATTATTGGGGAAACAAGTATCGTGTTACATATCATGCCATTTTTGATTCTGCAATGTCAACATCCATGTATATGCAGTTCATCAACATGTAAACAAACGATAAGTGAGCAAAACAGCAACTTAAAAGCAAAGCATCGTAACATTGTATAAAAAAAAATCCAAAAACAAATACCTCATAAATCACTCGTGACTAATATTGATCAGGATATTTATACTTAAGCGTTCAGTTGACATGCAAATCAGTGCAACAATAACAAACTTTTACTTTAAAATTGACGTCTTACTAGACACTAAAGCAGCATATCGAGTATCCGACAAATGAATACGAATTATTGTAAAGTTTTAAAATATCACAAACAGCCCGAGAAAGTAAAAACGAAGGCGAAACTCACCAGAATCAGCGCATCATTCTCTGTCAGCCTCTCTCTTCCGTGTAAGCAAAACCGGAAGTGAGACTACGTCACATCTCCCAGCTGATCGGCGGCTCGTGCGCTCGCTGTTGGAATGCAAACTGAATCACGCGACGCCCGACGCAAGCTTTAATTAATCTTTATTTAATAAAAAATGTGTATTAAATACAATCAATACAGTGAAAATATTGATAACGCTACAATTTACAATTAAAACAATTACAGCATTCCAGTATGTAAGGTGATTTAATTCCAGTAGACTTTAATGATGTGACCAGAACCCAACACATTAGCTACCAGAAGAGGCTATTACAGTTTCCAGTAAAATTACCTTTATAGCCGTTGACATTTCTCCAGTGGGTATTCCTTGCACTTTCCATCGCAGTTTTCTCTATCAATGGGAAATGAAATGCAGTATATTTCTCCTTAAAGCACAGGTTTTTATTTTAATGAGTCACCTCATCACCTGCAACATTAGGTGGTGTCCATAAGAATCCCATCATAAACCCTATAGTTTCTTTAAAAAAATTTATTGGCAGCTCTTATCTAACTTCACAATTTCCCACTGTCGACAATGCCAGTCTCAGCTGAATCAATATATATATATATAATACCACCAGATTTCACTTCCTCTAACTGCAGTTCCCATGAAAGTACTACTATTTTACTATTAAACAGTGATATATTTATTGCCTGAAGCCAGTGTCACCTGTTTGTTAACCACAGCAAACACACAAGGAACCTCAGGAAAATGAAACTTGTCCAAATATTAAAGGGATAGTTCATCCAAAAATGAAAACTGTCATTCAGTCTGTCCTGATATGGAAGTAAATGGGGCTCATGATCGGTTTGGTTACATACATTTCTCAAAATATCTTCCTCCATGTTTATCAGAAAAAATAAATGTATACAGGTTTGTAACAAGATGAAGATGAGTAAATGATAACAGAATTTTCATTTTTGGATAACACCAAAATTTCAACAAGAGGGACCAACTAATAGGGTTGAGTATGGAAGAACTGCATTAAAGATATCTATGGAATAGCTAACCATTGTGTCATCATCTGTTTGTCACAGTCTTTTGCCAAAAATGCACATGACACTGAAATCTGTGACTTTACAGGCAGATAATTTTCCAAATAAGCTTTAAAACTCTATTGTGCATTGTGTATTTGTTTATTCATTATTTCTTATTCATAATGGCAAAAGACAATAAATATACAGCATTCACTTTCATTTGTCACATGCATATAATCACCATTTTGACTTTATCTGGTGTACAATTTCTGATATTATGCAGAGACGTTGCCCAAATACTTCTATAAAAAGATTAGAGACTTTAATTCAGTGAAAATGTATTTATTTGTACAGAGACTTTAAATATTTTCATAACTCAAACATATCCAAGTTATGTTTTCTCCTATTCTACTGCTTGTCAATCAAAATCAAGATGTAGTTGCGAGTTATATGTACATATATAAATCTTATTCAATAGAAAGCTGTATAATTTCTTAAAAAGCGAAAAGTGGCTGTTGTTGTAAATACTGGCGTTTAAAAACATCACTTTACATTATAACTTATAATAAAAACATTCCACCTTGAATGCGAGAAATCAGCTGCACAGTCTTTTAATAAAAACTAAGTTTTTAATATTATTTTTTGTTCACCAACATAATTGACTTTGCATACTCTTGATTTACATGGAAAATGATGTAAAAAATGAGCAGCTTTGATTTTCTTGACACTGACTGCACATAAATTTGAGTGCTGAAAAACAATGATACTCTTATAATTTAGAAAGTAACTCTGTCATTTTTAATATAATAATGCTCTGTACACTAGATGGCAGTGTAAGAGCACAAAAAATGCAAACACACTAACAGCTGCAAACATCAGAAGCTATTCTAGAATACTTACTATATCTCAACCATCACACAACTTGACAATATTTGATTTAAAAAACAAACAAAACATGTTTCAGTCAAATTGTACCTTTAAAAAAAAAGAAGAATAGAGAAAATTTTTACTTCGCATTCACAGTTCACTCAGGCACATTCACTGATGATATTATAAAACATGACTTCTGATATGTTTCATCTGAACAATCTCTATTTTATAGCCATGTACTGATAAAATAATCTTTGCAGTTGGATTTCTTAAAAATTCCAGTTAAAGTCTTACAATAAAAAGCAATAAGGTTCAGCATTATGAAAAATCTTCTAGACATTCACTCCGTCCTCTTGCATCCTCAGTCCACATGTGTGCTCTCTTGATCCGTCACATCATCTGTTTCTTCATCAATCTCCTCCTCTTCCTCCACTTCTGTGGCTATTGCCTTCCTGAAGCCTGACTGGTTACCCGTCATGTCTGCTTGCTCCTGTGAACCTTAAGAGTAAAATTTCTTTTATAAATAAATATAAAATTAACTCTACCAGTGTTAAATCAACACTATTTGGTGTTTATGTAATCCACAACAAGATCGGTGTTAAAAATATAACTCTGAATCAGTGTTAAAGTTAATGAGATAATGAAGTGATGATTAATACATTAATGGTGAACACCTGCTGGTCATTCAAATCAATTACATTTTGGACATTTTCATGTCTCTACATTTTTATTTTGATGACTCATTTTCTGGAGAAAATATATAAAAAAAGAAAGACAAATTATTAAATGCAATAGATATATAGAAATATATATAGAAATATATATATATATATATATATATATATGACCCTGCCTTGGAAAACCCAGCTACTTTAAAAAAAAAAAATCATCTTACATAATGTAAAGAACATTCTGTAAAAATATAAACTTATTTTTAATATTGACTACACTGCAAAAAATGATTTTCAAGAAAAAATTCTTAGTATTTTTGTCTTGTTTTTAGTAAAAATATCTAAAAATTCTTAAATTAAGATGCTTTTTCTTGATGAGCAAAACGACCCAAAAAATAAGTTTAATTTTTAGACCAAAAATATAAAATTTAACTGATTTTGTGCATGAAACAAGCAAAAAATCTGCCAATGGGGTAAGCAAAAAAAAATTTGTAAACATTTTTCTTAAACACTAAATTCAAGAAAAATTAAAAGAAAAATTTGCTTACCCCATTGGCAGATTTTTTTTGCTTGTTTTATGAACAAAATCAGTTAAATATATTTTTTGGTATATTTGTTTTGATATATATTTTATCGACTTATTTTCTTGGGTTGTTTTGCTCATCAAGAAAATCTTAATTTAAAATGTTTTAGATATTTTTACTGAAAACAAGACAAGAATACTAAAATTTTTTTCTTGAAAATCATTTTTTGCAGTGTTAGATCATGTCAAAGATTGAAATCAGTGATTAAACTCGAACCTTGATGCTGCAAATCCCATAATTAGATTATGAGACTTAACCTGGATTTCATAGACAGGATCACATGTAATGAAATTTCAAATTTATAATAATAAAGTAAGAGGATGATACATTTTAATGACATTAAAAAAAAATTGCTTTTATAATGTGTGCTGATATCTGTGGTTTACTTGTAAAGGAAAAAACATATCACCTGTTTATCAACATACAAGTCTATTGCATTTATGCACAATTCAATCAATCTATACATTTCTTTTGTCAGTGTGTCTGTTCCCTGATATCCAACCCATGACCTTTGTGCTAAAACGCAAAATGCAATGCACAACACTGAGCCCCAGGAACAAGTCGACCACCCTTTTCATTTCTGTATGGTTGTGAACCTGAACATGTGAACCTTTTGGTCGTTTTCTGAATAAATTTGTCATAAAATGTTCATTTAGATCTATATTTTTTTGTGTAATTATTTCTAGACACATTATGTTTGTAAACACCCTTGACTTCGTAAAGATCAGATCACATTTTATGTCAAATTTATTCAGAAAACCATAAAATTCAAAAGGTTCACATACTTTTTCTTGCCACTGTATATAATATTCGCTCTATAAAGCATGCACATGCCGATTCTTCGATATCATTAATATTACCAGTTGTGCAGGATGATTTAAGCTCCTCCCTCTCATTCAGATTCGGCTCCTCCCCTTCATCTTCTACATAAGGACACACACCTAACTTCAGCATTTGAGCTTCAGCCATTTCCTGGACGGCTATAAACACAACCACACACATACACAAACACAGGGGATATACACAAACCATCAAAACACAAGGGGATAACACAACAAACACACAGGTAAAGAGGGTTTGGGTTGTAAGCAGGACTTTTGCACTGTGCCAACCTGAGTAGGTTGCAGTTAAAAGACAAACAATCACAAAAGAGACAAAACACAACCAGACACACAGTACAGTACAACACCCAGACAGCTTTCTTTTGATTATATGATCTAACAACATGTTTATGCAAGTCTTTCAGTTTTAATTCACTCATGTGAGTGTTTTAGTTTGTTTTAATATTTGCACCGGTCTTCTGGACACATCCGATGGACGTCTGTCCTCTAAAGTCCATGTTGGGGTGTGTGTGTGTGTTTATATGTGTGTGTGTGTTTGCAGCTGTATGCTATCTGCTGTAATCCAGGATAATCCAGAGCAGCCTAGACTCACACCCATCACAGCTGTCACCATTTCTAATCTCTAACACACACACACACACACACACACACACACACACACACGTAGACAGTAAAATCTGTAGTTTTTAAACCCGTGGTTGGCACAGGTCAAGCAAGTCCTCTAAAACTATACAGTGTATATATGTACAATACAAGGGACACAAATAACAAATGATGAATAAAAACTATGTACTGTTACCTTTTAATGATGGTGGTTGGTAGATATTTGGATTGATTCGTTTTGGTTTGAGAACGCCGTTTTCTCCTACAACCCACTGAAAATAGTTGATGTGTAAGTAAATTAAGTACACACATATATATTTAAAGCAACATGTTTATATAATGTTACTATATATTTATTACACGGCACTGGAATGCTTGATTGTGATTGGCCAGTGGCAACATGTTGAGGTTTGTATTTCACAGATAACGACTCAAATAAAGCGAATGCACGTCTATCTGGTTTGAACGCACGTTGACTTAACGCTGATAGGAAAATGGTTTTCATTATAAAAGGTTTGCATTTCTTGCTAATAAAATGTATTGAATATGATGTGTCTAATATTATTTGTGGGGAGTAGACATACTGTAAAAAAATTCCGTAGAAATTGCAGCTGGGTTGCCGGTAACTTACCGTAGATTTAAATTTATGTTTTTTACTTGCAACATTTTGTTCAAAGTTAAATGAGCATTAAACATTTACAAGTCTTTGTCTTTACAGAGTAAAACTAAAAAAAACAGCATCAAGCAAAACATTCTGGGAAACAAACTCTGAGGCAAAAAACAGATAAAGGTTGATGATGATTTCTGGTTCCCAGAATACTTTGCATGAGGCTGTTGTTGTATAGTTTTATTCTGTAAAGACAAAGACCCGTTAATATTTAAAATTCATCCAACTTTGAACAAACTCTTGCCAGTAAATAACACACATCCAAATCCACGGTAAATTACCGGCAACCCAGCTGCAAAAACATTGTAATTTTTACGGATTTTTTTTACAGTAATATCGAGCTACAGCCAGCTGGTGGTCATCATTTATCAAAAATAAATCCTTTTAGGGTGAGACAAGATCCCTCCGCTTCACATCGGGGTCTTGATCAACCTGGCAGGATTTATTCTTTATTCTATACAACTTAATAACTGTATTATTATTTGCATGTTACATTTTAACTCTTTTCCCATTGATGAGTTATATCTTCAAATAAGAAAAGCATTTACATAAAAAAAAGCGTTCCTGATGAATTTTTATGTTAATCTGCAATACCATGATTATCCACTAATCCAATTTTTAAAAAACTGAAGCTAAAATGTTATTTACTAATTTTAAACTCTGTGTATGTTTTGATAATCGTTCTGAATCTGATCTCTTACAAAATTCCTTAGCAAAACTGCAATTATTTCAGCTTTTGCTAAATAAATTGTATTTTCAAAGACAAATATTTAAGAATTTATAAGCAGAGAAAAAATATAGACAGGATGAAAAGCTTTTTTCCACGTTTTGTTTGTTTGTTTATGGTGTGTTTGAAAGCAGAGGGTCTGTTCTTTCATTTATATATTTTTAGAAGAAATTTTTCCTGGAAGGTCTTTTGTAAAAATCACAAAAAATGCTGGCAGGGAATGAGTTAAAATGGTATTTAATAGGGGTGCACCGATATTTCGTCTGATGATGCTTGCTATGCTTCTCAATGAAATACTGTGAAATGCTGTTACATCCAAAAGCCAGAGGGCGCTCTCGTGCAGAAACTCAATATGCGCTGCAGACGAAGAACCACACACACGCAGCTCCAGGAAATGGCTTAAGGATATATTTATATTGCTGTTCTTCAAACCTTTTCATAATAATAAAGAATATGATTATGTTTGACAAGTGTTGCTTTTTCAAATGCATGTTTTAAACGACTCAAACTAACAGTGATTTCAGATCGATAAGAACTTACTGATCAAAAGCGTAGTACATGAAATAGCTGTGCGATTCAGAATAGTTATTGGCCAAGTATTATTAGTGTATATCGGAAACAGTGCAAGCTAAAACTAAATTGTTTTTACTAAAATGAACAAATGTGCCATTATTTCACTATATACCATAGCACTGCCGACAGGGAATCTTATAAGAAATCTGTTCTAATATGCACTGCAATATTAAGTTAACTTGCCATTGGCATGCAAAAGTATCATAAATTCAGTTTAACCTCCAGAACTGTGGTGGCACTGTGGTACCTGATGGCTGGAGATGTCATCCTCAGGTGATGTTTGATCTGCTACTTTGAACAACGTGGCAGGTGTGGGTCTCCGTCTGCGAATCTGAAGGACAAAGCACAAGGGAAATGTTATGATACAATTCAAGATTACACCACCACAAAGCCCAATGTAAAGCTCATTATAGTTGTGCATACATCCTACGGTGTAGCCTTAAACACATGGTTGGCTCAAATACTGTATGGACAAATCCAACCGCTGAATTAAAAATAACCTAAAAAAATTACACATTTGGGAGATACTTTTATTCAAAGTGACTTATAGTGGATTCAAGTTGTCCACTGATTATCAGTTTGTGGGATCCCTGGAAATCAAGCCCACAAATGTTTGCGCAATTGCTCTACTAAGTTTCAGGAACACCACTGAGGTCTGCAACATAAGTTAATTTAACCCAACGCTTGGGTTTGACCATGGGCTATAACAACTCAGGATCTCAGTGTGTGTCATTTCTATCCATCATTGTGAAACAGAATTGCAACACATGCTTTCCCGTAAAGTCATTTAATGAACATATTACTTGTGTTTGCAGACTAAATTTGGATGAGAGAAAGATTCTTATCATCTAAAACAAAGCACACTTCACCTTTAACTCTAAAGCCCTTTTGATCATAACAACAAGATGGTAATGTGTCAGAAAAGCATCAGGAGAGAAATGAAGAAACTTTCTTCAGTAAGAACACTTTGATCTGACCAAGTAATATTATGATCCCTTCGTTCCCTCTGCAGGGACTTTGGCAGATAAACACCCATCCTCATTAAAACCTCCAAAAGATGCACTGTGATGTAGAAGTTACGTGAAGACTGCTCATAAAATATAGGGTGAATTCAATGTCAAAGGTCAAAAGGGTCCCAATCGACCTATGAACAGGGTCAAAAATGGTCTCTAGCTGTCACTTGCACAGTACCCTTTCGCAAAATACATATTGGTACCAAATGTGCATATATATATACCTAAAAACATGTGTATTACGACCATTTTAAAGGGTACTGCACCAGTGACAGCTCGCAACCATTTTTTCTAGTGCTTATCTATACCAGAGTCCTGCATGGGTCCATTTTTGGAGACGCTCTCCCGCCCGTACCCGCAAAGTTTAGCACCAGATCCGACCCGTCACCCGTGATAATATCAAAATTAAATCCGCACTCGCCAGGACCCGTTAATATTTTGGCCCGTTACCCGACCCGTACCCGCATAAATCACACACGCTAAAATCATTCCAATTAAAGTGCTTTATTTTTTATCTCGTACCTCTCTCAACATCACAACAGCGTCATGAATGGGGTAATGAAACAGGCTAAAGTGCGCTCTTGTTTTTACGCCATTCAAGTAGCCTACCATCAGCACAAATGAAACCTGATAACTATACACAAATAGACCTATTGATGAAAAAAAACAAGAAAAAATACAACCTACCTACACAACCCCTGCTGTGCTCTTAAGTCTCGTCTTGAAAAACTTTACGCAACTCCTGCAACGCTCGCTCCAAATAGGCTACTAGAAGCATCAACAAAGGTCGCGCACTGTCGCAGTGACGGTGACGTGATGGGTCAAATGTCATATGTTGTGCGTGTAATGGTAATTTAGACATACAAATATTGCACATATTTTCATTCGCGCTACTCCCCACCCGCACGGAATTAATTATCCACCCGCATCCCCGCCCGTGAATTTTAGGAATGTCACAATCCACCCGTTTTAGACACTTTTGTGCGGGTATCTGCGGGTACACGACCCATTGCAGGACTCTAATCTATACATTTTCAAGATATAGTATGTTTTTTAGCAGCATCTAGTGGTGAGATTGTGAATTGCAACCAACCTCAATTTCGAAATGCAACGAGAAGCTACGGTAGCTGCCACAGGACAAACAAGTTGTCGTCTGAGACAACATAGGGACGATTTGCGCTCTATTGGACAATTTGTCCATTTGGGCTATACTATAGAAACATGACTGTGACATCCACGTAAGGAGCCCCGCGGCATATGAAAATAAAAACGGCTCATTCTAAGATAATAAAAACAATACAGTTCAGTATGCAAGGTCTTTATATAGATAATTATGTAGATTATATTGCATTGTTGTGAAGAGATCCTCCTAAAAGTTACACAATGTACCTTTAAATTACATATACTGTATATACACAAGCAGTTTGGATGGATATTTCATAGGATATATGCATATACAATGAACAGAATACGATATGATGATTTTAGGGCATCGTAATCTTGCTGTTTTAGCCGACTCTTTTTTTTAGATATAAACAGAAAAAACAGCAAATATGTATACAAATTAAGAAAAAAAAGAACAAAGTGGCTTTTTCGAAGTGTTGATCGACCCCTCTTGGCAGTAAACCTTTTTTGAACTCTTTTAAGGAGACTAAAGTCCTTAAATCATTAGACTAAAATTAGGCTTTAATTTAATTTCCATTCATTGCTCTAGTGTAAGGGGAGGTCACACTGAATACTTGAAACTTTATTATATACAAATTGTATTTGATTTTTATTCTGTTCTGATACAGCATACACATTTTTCTGGTTGTACTTCAATAAGAGACTAAGAAATAATTATATATGGTAGTCATTGTTCCACTGCAAAAGCAACAAATCTAAAGACAACACTGTTGCTTTTGCACAGTACATTTATTAGCAGAACTGGAACAAAGTTCATGGTGTTTTGGAAACAAAAACAAAATGTCCAATGGCAAATTCTCCTTTACAATGTGTGGGATGGTGAAGGAACCATAATGGTGTGTTTATGCCTCAGGGTCTTTAGCCTGTAAATGATTTTCTGCAGGTGTGTAGACACTGGAACATGTTACGTTTCATTGACTTTATTCACTTTCCGTCTGAAATCCATTCGAGATTATCTCTTTATGCATTTTACGTTGTGCACTGTAAAGAAAGGATAGCTAACATAATGTTTTCTTATTCCTTGAATATAATTGTAACACAAAAGGTTGCTTAACAAAACAAACTTTTCCTTCTTTAGTCTTTTTCACTCTTACGACATCCATAATGTATATAAGATTGTTTGGTCACAGACCAAAAACATATGTGACTCGTGCTGGCAAAATGAGTCGGAATGCACACAGTGTAATTTCGAGCTACAAAAGAAAGTATAAATATCGATTTTGGTTGAAATTCAGATTTTCAGACTTAAAAAAAAATATTCATTCAATTTACTCAATCTTTTAAGGTAAGTGGTTGCAATCAATTTATTTATGCTACATAAAAAAACGAGAAAAAAAACGTTTACTATCATCTAGCAATCCCAATGCTCTAAAATGATTCGCAGAATAAAAGTTTTTGTTTAGATAATTAATTATATATTTAATAGTTTTAATGTAATAATTATGTACATACACACACACACACACACACACACACACACACACACACACACACACACACACACACACACACACGCATGTATATATTAAAAAAATTATTGTGTATATTTAACCACACACACATACACTGTAAAAAATACTTTGCTGCCTTAAAATTTTTTGTTGAATCAACTTGGATTTACAAGTCATTTCAACTTAATATTATTTCTTGACTAGAGATGAGTTGTTTTAACTACAGGTGAGTTGTTATAAAATTAAGTTGACTTTTCTCAACTATATTTTATAAGTTGTGGCAACTCATCTCTGTTGACATGACTTGTAAATATGAGTTGATTTAACAAAATTTTTTAAGGCAGCAAAGTATTTTTTACAGTGTACATATATTCATGTCAGATTTTTTATTTATATATATATTTTTTAATTTATATATAATATAGAATATATAAAAATATAAATAAATATATATACACATGTAAATGTGTATATATATTTAAGTGTGTGTATTTATAAGTACATAATAATTACACACACTCATATATTTCGCCAAAAATCACTTTTATTTTGTATGCGATTTATCGCGATAAATCTTTTCCCAGCCCTAGTTTTTTTTATAAAGAATGTTAAAAGTTAAACAACTCATTTTTGAAAATTAGCTCACTCCGACTAATTTTGATTAAAAAAAAAGATTAAGTGCATCAACTTAAAAAAGTAAGTTATCTAATTGCCTTATAGAAATATTCCATTTTCTTAAAAGAAAAATCCAGATAATTTACTCACCACCATGTCATCCAAAATGTTGATGTCTTTCTTTGTTTCAGTCGAGAAGAAAATATGTTTTTTGAGGAAAACATTCCAGGATTTTTCTTATTTTAATGGACTTTAATAGACACCAACAATTAATACTTAACTCAACACTTAACATTTTTTTCAAGGAGTTTCAAAGGACTATAAACAATCCCAAACGAGGCACAAGGGTCCTATCTAGCGAAACGATTGTCATATATGACAATAAAAATAACAAATATACACTTTTAAACCACAACTTCGTCAAGATCCGGTCGTGATGCGCCAGCGTGACCCCACGAATACGTCATGACGTCAAGAGGTCACAGAGGACGAACGCGAAACTCCGCCCCAGTGTTTACAAATGTTGAGAAAGAGGACCGTTCCGACGTGGTTGTATGTCAACAGATACTAATTAATGGCTTTGTGTCAGTTTATTGTTTAAAATGGTCCGCAAATGTGCGTTTTATATATGTAACACAGGACCTCCCTACGTCACTACGCATTTACGTTAGATCGCTCTGGACCGGACCCAGACGAAAAGCTGTGCTTTAAAAGTGCACATTCTTCACTTTTCTTGTCAAAAATGACAATCGTTTTTCTAGATAAGACCCTTATGCCTCGTTTGGGATCGTTTAGAGTTCTTGAAACTGCAATTTTAAACTGTATTAAAACTGTTAAGCATTGGGGTCCATTAAAATGAGAAAAATCCTAGAATGTTTTCCTCAAAAAACATAATTTCTTCTCGACTGAACAAAGAAAGACATCAACATTTTGCATGACATGGTGGTGAGTAAATTATCTGGATTTTTCTTTTAAGAAAATGGAATATTACTTTAAATTTGCCTTTGAGATAAATTCAACTTATAAATATTAATTAACTCAAAAAAGTTGTGTAAAAATGTTGTGTCAACTAATATTTTTAGGTTGAATTAACTTTTTTACAGGCAATCAGGTAACACTTATTTAGGTTAAACCAACTTTTTAGAGTGTATTTTTAAATACAGTAATTAAGAAATGACTTTTATAGGTTTGACCTTCTGTGACTATAAATAACACCAGCCTTACTGTGTATCTGCAGACACAATATCACCGAAACATAAAATCCAAAAGTTTTCTCTTGCACAAAACATTAGATGTTTGATTAAAACAGCTTCATTATGCAGCTTCACTAATAATATAATATTGATATCTTTAATATTGACACTGTAAGGTCACGGGAAATCAATGAGCGAACACAAACCGATGCTACATAACCTCAACATTATATTATGAGACTTTAGTCTGAATTTCACAGACAGGATCACATTCATAATTCACAATACATACCCAAACAATCTGATACCATCACCATAGTACCACAACAGTGTATATACATAAACTTTCATGAAACCTGAACCTGCACTGGAGTCAGCATTTTCTATTCACTGAATCTGTCATTGTGGAAAGACTCGCTGTAAAATCACAGCACCTTTCATTTCTGTTTACTTAAAAACACACGCCACACCAAAGGTCACCTTGTGACGTCAATGGCTGGTTTTGTGCGTCTAGATATAGCAGACTGACTGTAAAATCTAGAGCAATGCAAATTTTAAAGCAGTGTTTATTTTCAGTCGCATCCCAGAATCCCATATTTTTGGAAAAGTTCAGCAAATTTCCAGGCAGCGGGTTTCAACGTAGCATGACCATTGTGTTGTTGAATGGCGGTTAAGCCCTGGTCCTATTACATAATCCCACTGTCATCACCTTTTCTCCAACACAACCGGTTGCAATGTCTTCTTATGTATGAGGAATATATACATATATACGCTAGCAGTCAAATGTTTAGACACTTACTCATACAGTACTTTAACATTACAGTTTTACACATTATACAACTAGATGAGGTAAAAGTGTGTGAACAAACTTTATGTTGGCTTGAGAAAGCCTAGTCTAAGAGAAAGAGATGGATAGTTTGACAATAGATAGATAGATAGATAGATAGGTAGGTAGGTAGGTAGATAGAGTAGATATGTGTGTGTCTGTGACTGACCATGTGTTTGCGAGTATGTATGTGTTTGTGACCATGTGTTTGCGAGTATGTATGTGTCTGTAATTTTGTGCTTGTGTGTATAATTGTGTGTGGTTGTGTATGTCTATGTATGTTTTGTGTGTGTTGTGCATGTTTTTGTGTGTCTTAAGCGAGTAAGTCTGTGTGTGTAATTGTGTATGTCTGTGTGTTTTTTGCATGTTGTGTATGTTTATATGTGTGTCTGTGCGTTTCTGCAAGTATGTTTGTGTGTTTGTTTGTGTTATTGTGTGCGGTTGTGTATGTCTGTCTGTGTGGTTGTGTGTATGTTTATGTGTGTGTCTATGTGAGTATGTTTGTGATTTTGTGTTTGTGTGTGTAATTGTGTATGTCGTGTAATTGTGTGTGGTTGTGTATGTCTAAGTGTGTTTTGTGTATGTTTATATGTGTGTCTCTGCGTTTGTGTGAGTATGTTTGTGATTTTGTGTTTGTGTGTGGTTGTGTATGTCTGTGTGTGTTTTGTGTGTGTTTTGTGTGTATGTTTATGTGTGTGCGTTTGTGTGTGTTTGTGGTGGTTTTGCGTTTGTGTGTGGTTGTGTATGTCTGGGTGTGTTTTGTGTGTATGTTTATGTGTGCATCTGTGCGTTTATGTGGGTATGTTTATGTGTGTAATTGTGTGTGGTTGTGTATGTCTGTGTGTTTTGTGTAGGTTTATATGTGTGTCTCTGCTTTTGTGTGAGAATGTTTGTGATTTTGTGTGTAATTGTGTATATTGTGTTATTGTGTGTGGTTGTGTATGTCGAAGTGTGTTTTGTGTATGTTGATATGTGTGTCTCTGCGTTTGTGTGAGTATGTTTGTGATTTTGTGTATGTCGTGTAATTGTGTGTGGTTGTGTATGTCTAAGTGTGTTTTGTGTATGTTTATATGTGTGTCTCTGCGTTTGTGTGAGTATGTTTGTGATTTTGTGTTTGTGTGTGGTTGTGTATGTCTGGGTGTGTTTTGTGTGTATGTTTATGTGTGCATCTGTGCGTTTATGTGAGTATGTTTATGTGTGTTATTGTGTGTGTCGTGTAATTGTGCGTGGTTGTGTATGTCTGTGTGTTTTGTGTAGGTTTATGTGTGTGTCTCTGCGTTTGTGTGAGAATGTTTGTGATTTTGTGTGTAATTGTGTATATTGTGTTATTGTGTGTGGTTGTGTATGTCTAAGTGTGTTTTGTGTATGTTTATATGTGTGTCTCTGCGTTTGTGTGAGTATGTTTGTGATTTTGTGTTTGTGTGTGGTTGTGTATGTCTGGGTGTGTTTTGTGTGTATGTTTATGTGTGCATCTGTGCGTTTATGTGAGTATGTTTATGTGTGTTATTGTGTGTGTCGTGTAATTGTGCGTGGTTGTGTATGTCTGTGTGTTTTGTGTAGGTTTATGTGTGTGTCTCTGCGTTTGTGTGAGAATGTTTGTGATTTTGTGTGTAATTGTGTATATTGTGTTATTGTGTGTGGTTGTGTATGTCTAAGTGTGTTTTGTGTATGTTTATATGTGTGTCTCTGCGTTTGTGTGAGTATGTTTGTGATTTTGTGTTTGTGTGTGGTTGTGTATGTCTGGGTGTGTTTTGTGTGTATGTTTATGTGTGCATCTGTGCGTTTATGTGGGTATGTTTATGTGTGTAATTGTGTGTGTCGTGTAATTGTGTGTGGTTGTGTATGTCTGTGTGTTTTGTGTAGGTTTATATGTGTGTCTCTGCTTTTGTGTGAGAATGTTTGTGATTTTGTGTGTAATTGTGTATATTGTGTTATTGTGTGTGGTTGTGTATGTCGAAGTGTGTTTTGTGTATGTTTATATGTGTGTGTCTGCGTTTGTGTGAGTATGTTTGTGATTTTGTGTATGTCGTGTAATTGTGTGTGGTTGTGTATGTCTAAGTGTGTTTTGTGTATGTTTATATGTGTGTCTCTGCGTTTGTGTGAGTATGTTTGTGATTTTGTGTTTGTGTGTGGTTGTGTATGTCTGGGTGTTTGTTTTGTGTGTATGTTTATGTGTGCATCTGTGCGTTTATGTGAGTATGTTTATGTGTGTTATTGTGTGTGTCGTGTAATTGTGCGTGGTTGTGTATGTCTGTGTGTTTTGTGTAGGTTTATGTGTGTGTCTCTGCGTTTGTGTGAGAATGTTTGTGATTTTGTGTGTAATTGTGTATATTGTGTTATTGTGTGTGGTTGTGTATGTCTAAGTGTGTTTTGTGTATGTTTATATGTGTGTCTCTGCGTTTGTGTGAGTATGTTTGTGATTTTGTGTATGTCGTGTAATTGTGTGTGGTTGTGTATGTCTAAGTGTGTTTTGTGTATGTTTATATGTGTGTCTCTGCGTTTGTGTGAGTATGTTTGTGATTTTGTGTTTGTGTGTGGTTGTGTATGTCTGTGTGTGTTTTGTGTGTATGTTTATGTGTATGTCTGTGCGTTTATGTGAGTATGTTTGTGTTTGATTGTGTGTGTAATTGTGTATGTCTGTGTGTTTTGTGTATGTTTATATGTGTGTCTGTGCGTTTCTGTTTGCTTGTGATTTTGTGTTTGTGTATGTCTGTGTGTTTTGTGTAACTGTGTGTGGTTGTGTATTTTTATGCATGTGTCTGTGGCTGTTTGTGCAAGTATGTTTGTGTTGTATGTGTTATTTTGTGTTTGTGTCTGTAATTGTGTGTGGTTATGTATGTCTGTGTGTTTTGTGTATGTTGTGTAACTGTGTGTGGTTGTGTATGTCTGTGTGTGTTGTGTATTTTTATGCATATGTCTGTGCCTGTTTGTGCAAGTATGTTTGTGTTGTATGTGTTATTTTGTGTTTGTGTCTGTAATTGTGTATGTCTGTGTATTGTGTATGTCTGTGTTTTGTGTATGTTGTGTAATTGCGTGTGGTTGTGTATGTTGTGTATTTTTATGCGTGTCTCTGTGCCTGTTTGTGCAAGTATGTTTGTGATGTATGTGTTATTTTGTATTTGCGTCTGTAATTGTGTGTGGTTGTGTATGTCTGTGGGTGTTGTGTATTTTTATGTGCGTGTCTGTGCCTGTTTGTGCAGGTATGTTTGTGTTGAATGTGTTATTTTGTATTTGTGTCTGTAATTGTGTGTTGTTGTGTATGTCTGTGTGTTTTGTGTGTGTGTTGTGTATTATTATATGTTATATGTGTCTGTGCCTGTTTGTGTGTTTGTGCAAGTATGTTTGTGTTGTACGTGGTATTTTGTGTTTGTGTCTGTAATTGTGTATGTCTGTGTTTTGTGTATGTTGTGTAATTGCGTGTGGTTGTGTATGTTGTGTATTTTTATGCGCGTCTCTGTGCCGGTTTGTGCAAGTATGCTTGTGTTGTACGTGTTATTTTGTATTTGTGTCTGTAATTGTGTGTTGTTGTGTATGTCTGTGTGTTTTGTGTGTGTGTTGTGTATTATTATATGTTATATGTGTCTGTGCCTGTTTGTGCGAGTGTGTTTGTGTGTGTAATTCTGTGTTATTGTCTGTGTTTTGTGCACTAATATTATACACGACCCGTGTCAGAGGCACGTGAAACTTTTAAACCCGAACCTGCTCAGGGACAATGAAACACTTAATATGGACGCTTTGGTGATGGAAGCCCCGCCTTTCAGTTAAAAGAACCAATCAGTAATCGATAAAGACTGATGATTCTCTAGAACCCCATTCACACAGACCTTTGGTCCCATAAAATACCCATAAAATTGCCAGACAAGCGTCTGTGTGAACACAAACTCGTAAATCTTCTGGGTTCGTTGCCGGAAAGAGGACCTAGTCAGATACACGGGTAACCCTCTGTGTGAACAAGAAGCCGAAACAATGCCATAATGGGCGTGTCGTAGTGAGGACGCACGTGTCATCACAACACAAGTTATGGTTCAGCTCCTTAAAACGAGAGATAACATGCATATAAACATTCACCACGAGAAATGTTGCAAACTAGATTGAAGCAGTTATGTAAGGAATAATTGACGACGGGCCATTGAATTATAAGAAAATAATGCACACCAAGGTGGTAATGCGGCACGACGCGAAGCGGAGTGCCGTTACACCGCAGGTGTGCATTATTTTCAAATAATTCAAAGGACCGGAGTCAATTATTCCGCTTATACCACGGTTACCACAAACATTGCTCTGGTGCCTATTTTTAAGACATTTGAAAAATTAGGTGTGCGGTTTACAGAAAAATAATCAACACCTATAGAACATTTCTCAGCCAATCAGAATGCAGCATTCAACAGACCCGTGGTATAACAAGAAATGATAAATGAGACGCATAAACAATGACGCACGTGCCGTAGTGAGGACGCGCGTGTCATGGCAACATGAAGTTGGTTCAACTCTTTAAAATGAGGGATTTACAACATTCACGACTTGAAATGTCAGCAAACTGGACTGAAGCAATATCAGGTAAGTTAGAAACCGTAAGTTGAAACGGAGATCATTCAGCAGCATAAAAGAATATCGCGTCACGTGCTCATTTGAGCTATAATAAACAAAGATGCACGCGCGTCATCCCAACAAGATATATCGTTCAGCTCCTCAAAATGCGGGTTTTAAATGCATATAAACAATCACAATGAGAAATGTCTGAAAACTGTATAAAAGCAGAGATCAGGGAGCTCATCAAATATCCACTCTGAAGCTAAGATCATTCACCAGCATTAGAACGGCGCGTCATGCGCTCCTTTATAATCTTATCATAAACAAAAATGCACGCAAGTGGATGAATTGAGAAGCAGCAAGTAACCGGCGTGGTCTAGATGTTCGGAGCTTTTCATAAAAATAACATTAAGCTCTCGTCTAGCGAATCCAATGCTCTAAATGGTCATTAAACATCTAAAATTATCTTTATCTGCACGTTTCCTGAGAAGTGTACCGTCCCAAATCCATATAAAGCAAAGATGCGTCTTCTTTCACTTTTTAGTTTAGTTTTTAAAGCATTCAGAAATTATAGAAAATAGACTGCAGGACTTGCTTGATGTTAAAATAATTATTAAGAGAGATAAAGTTCGGGACCTGATTGATGTTAAAAGAGTTATTAAGAGTGGCAAGGCTCAAAAGCGATGTCTGACGCAGACGTCTTTAGCGCATGCACACAAACATGCGAGTGCGCGACCCAGATATATATAGACATCTTACACAAAATTACAGTTTTAAAAATATCTGTTTTGACAAGAATTCACGCAGGTATGACCTATAATCTGTTATATCTGAAGTGAATGTTTGGTTAACTGTTAAGGAAAAGTATCTGTTGTTTCATTATATTAAACCCTTGCATTAGCCTACAGGATCTTAAAGCGGTCTGTCTCAATGTCAAAATTAAACAATAAAAGAAAAACATATATGTAGTAACATATATTGATATTGATTTTGCTCTGCGTAAACAGGTGTAGTTATGTCATGCTTTATCAGATTCCAACAATTGTTCCAATGGTTTTGAAGTTTTTTAATAGAGAATGTTAAAATATAAATGACTAATTTTTGAAAATGTAAACAGGCTGTTGTAGACATACATTTTCATATAGCATATATATTGACCAAATCCATGCTGATTAGAGCATTAAAAACTTGAAAAGTGTTACATTTAGGTAAATTTAGAACAGATAAAAATAATTTATTGACAGCCCTAATAAATATATATTAAAATAGCTGAAATACATAACTTCGTTTTGGTAAAATCATAGTAGCTGCAATTATTAAAAATGTAAAACTTGTTTTCATTAAATGTAAAAAATGTTCATTGAACTACCCCCTTCTTTCTTGTTTACTATCATTTTCCACAGAATTAAAGCAATCTCATGCTAAATTTTAGAAAAAAATAATTATTATTTGTTTAGTCGACTAATCGTTTCAATAGTCGGTGACTAGTCGACTATTAAAATAGTCGTTAGTTGCAGCCCTAGAGGCAGGGATCAATCGATATCAAAGTGCCCATTGGGTTATGATAAATATATTATTTGATCATCTAAGCAAAACAACATTTCCAATTCAATCTTGCTAGCAACCATATAGCTTTCATCAAATGCTAACCTCAGCGCCTATATCCAATATTACATACAACGTATCCCATTCAACGTACACATAATGCAAGTGATGACAGCACACATCACCACTTTATTTTAATGGAGAGGATTAAAGCCTGTCTTTACTGCACCATAGCATAGTGATACATCAACATGATTTTACCTTAGAAGACATTAACCACAGCAGAAATTAAAACCTTTCGGTCTCTGTGTTTAACCCAGAGGCCTCGTCTTTCAGTCTGTTCCTCACACACGGCTTTCAAATTACATCGGATGATTCAGGAGGACACAGGCGAGATAAGATGTTTCATATCATTCACATCAATCAGTCAAACTTCATTAAAGGAAGATTACATCGTTTAAACTCCTCAGATGAAATCTGCTTGCTATGTGGACGGCGGGCAGGGTTTGCGTGACACTTCTTAATTAAATATAATGTTGCTGCTTCTTCACCATCCTAAACTGCCTTTGAACCTTTGACTGGGGAACTTGTAAGCAAAGGAAGTGAATGGAGAGGAATTGTTGGAGATTGATCCGATTGTGAAATGGATACCATTAGGTTTATCTTTATCAGATAACAGAACTATGTGAAATGCATGTGACCCTAAACTAATGCAAACTCTGCCCTCTTTACAGCAGCTCAGTTTAGATGTCTCAGAGGAAATCAAACATCAAGGGACGTTAATCAGCCTAGATTTAGATTTCATTATGAGGCTATAATGAAAACAAATTGAAACCTAGTTATGCGAGATACTGTAAAAATAAAAGTTGTGATCTAGTTTGCATCGATTGTAATCAGGCCTTAAAGTCCCAATGAAATCAAAACAGACAATTCGTATTTTTCAATATAATTTTGCAGTGTTTATTATAAACAATTCCTCTGTGTACACTGTACACCGTGCAGGGCCGCTGGAAGTCATTTTGAACAGGGGGTGCTGTGAATTTTTTTTTTTAACAAAAAACCTATGAGCCTATAGGCCTATTTAAAATACATTTTAAAAATAAATACATTGAGTTTCATTACTTTATTGTCATATACACTTCAGTGCACACAGCCAGGGTCTGAAACACACAGACATCATCAGTTCTCAGATGCATATATGCGCTATTAATCAGAAGCAGAAATACTTTTAATAATCCCAGGGGGAATTACTTTCGTTACAACTTCAGATATACATACATATATTAACATACAACATATTATATTATAACAACATATAGTATTAACTAATTTTCAATGTCCATGCGGCAGTGGCGGATGCAGAACGTGACATATGGGTGGGCATGGATTAAGTCAGGGTGTGTCAGTTTTGAATAAGAAACTATAACAAGTCTATACAATTCGTCAAAACTTCACGAATCACAAGCGAATTGGTGAGAACACTAATTTAAACAGCATACACACACACACAAACTGCACGTCACATTTTTGACATTATTGATACTTTAAATTGTCATGCAACGTGCCATTAATTAAGCCTTTTTGGTAAAAAAAGTTATTGGGCTGTCATAGGTCATCATAGCCTACAAAAAAAGAACCTGCACACAGTGACTAGAAATATAAATGAACTCAATAAACTTAATACTTTTTTAAATAGCCTATTAAAGTGTTTATTACAAATAAATTAGGCCACTAAATGCTTAAAATTAAGCTTCTATCTAACATCATATTCTCTTCATGCAAATAACTAAAAAAATATTTTCGTTCTCACGTTTAAGTTAACTTACTAAAGAAAGAAAGAAAGAAAAGGGGAATTAATAATGTTAGACTCTGGGGTTAAACGAAATGACAAATAAATAAACATTTAATTCACTTTTTGATGAGCACAAGAGCAAGCGGGTAGCCTACTCGTGTAGCGTGAAGAGCGGAGCCGAGGAGCGCGCATATCAGACGTGAACACGAAAGGAATAATGGGTTTAATTATGCTTTCACTTCATTTCCTGACAGTTTCACTTGTTAGTGAAGATAGTAATGACTGACAATATGACGCCGAATTACATACAATATTATTACCTAACTAAATCTGAGAGAATGCAAACACATTACAATATTTTTTCCTCCGCCCGACGGGCAGGGCGCAGATACATTTTTGTAGCCCGACAGGAATTCGCCATAGCCCCGGGAAGTCGGGCTAGCGATTTTGCGAGCCCTGCATAGGTTTGTTTTTTAGAAAGACTTTCTTTAAAGTGAATTTCGTTTTGTATAAATTGTATCTTAATATTAATCAATGTTTAATCAAACAATTGCCTCGATTTAATAAATAAGAAGCAAGAACGTCGGGTGTGGTGTGGATTGAAGTGAACCCACTATTTCCGCAGCCTACGTCTTTCTGCTTTTAATGCATTTCTTAAATTGATGTCTCAATTACACAGTAGGCTTATAGAAAGTTATGATAGGCTATTTGTTGCTTAAAAGCAATAGGTTATATTGTATAAAGTGTATCAATAAACGTGGCCTGACTTATAGTACTGAATTACAGAGCTAACAACATCACTGTGATCAGAGATGCTTTCTTTCTATTTTTTTACCCCGCTCTGTCATATTTGTTGTGTGTTTATGTTATTGAGAGGAAAGCGCGCAGCACATATTTATAACGTGTTGTTAATCAAAATACGTTTTCCACTTGCTTGCAAGAAAAGTTCTCAAAGTGATCATGCAACATTCAACTGCTTTACAATAGTTTTTTAAATAGTCCGCGCCTGCCATGCGGACGAACATTTTACTTTCGTTTTTAAGTTAGGATCACACAACGATTAACAGTGGTAAAATATTCTCACAGTAACATACAGTATATTTTTATAAGGTTCTTTTTTTTACTATTACTGTACTATTACTGTCTTTTTTAAAATTATAAATATTTCATAAATTGAACAAAATTATTAAATGGGTTCAGTTCTGATATTGCCTATACTTTTATAAAGAAATATATGGTGTATAATAAATTTTTTAGAATATATTAGGCTTTATATAAGGTTTGTACTCTAAAAATACTTTATTTGTTACAAACAAGAGATAAAGAATTTCCAAACGTTCTCATCTCACCATATCCACAGGTACAGAGTCATTATATACAAAAAATCCGTGGGGTAGCATTTTAAAAACATTTAAAAATAGATGCATTTGTTTAAAGCAAAACATTTATTTACTTAGCTACAGATGAAGCAGCTCTTTACGCCCTCTAATCGGTCATCATTTATGTCTAATGACCCAATAATAATCTTTTACATTTTAATCCTTTAATTTTTCATATTAAAATGCGTTTTTGTGCTGCTGCGTCTCGGGTAGCATAATTAGCAAACCCAGATTGTCATCCCGTTAATATTGTATGCGCATTTTATCAACGCGCTCTTTACTCAAGCAAAAGACACTCGCTTCGCGCATTGCGCCGGTTGTATAATACAGTCCAAAGTCTCTCGTGAGCTAGAGGACGAATGCCCAGAGAGTTCAGAATTTATGTGTGGGAATGCATCAGCGAAAGGAGTGTGAGTCTTTTCTGGGTCATGGTGCTGCGTACCCATGTCCTCAAAAGACTCAAGGCAGAGAAAGTGCGCTCGGATGAGGCCACGGAGATGGGTAGGCACAGACAGTAATGAAATTAAAATCCAAATACACATAATGGCCTACATGTGTCAAAATAATTTCCTAAAATATTCATAAGAAATATATACATTGTGCAAAATATTTTAATTTAAAAAAAGTTCTCCTTCTCGCCAATAGGTGGTGCTGCAGCACCCGCAGCACCCCCACTTCCCGCGGCCATGACACCGTGTGCACAATTATTAGGCAAGTTGTATTTTTGAGGATTACTTGTTGTTGAAACAGTGCTCTTGGTAAATTCAAAATGTTTACAAACCCTCAAACCTGAACATTTATATTAAAAGTGAAGTTTTGGCTTTAAAAGAATATTTGAAGAGGTTCCAAAACGCGATAAACGCTATTTTTGAAATAAATGAGTTACTGCCAAAATCAGTATTATATCAGGTCAGTATTTAAAAGTAAATTCTTAATTTTATGCAAAATCCAATATCCGCAGTGTTATTCTGTCATCTTTTCTCCCTTTTTTCCCAAAACGCGATATACGGGTGATTCTCACGAAAACTTGGTTTTAAAAATGTCAAGCATGAAAATGTAAAAATTGCTTACATTTACTTTTTTTCCCACCAGACATTGAAAAACAAAGTCTGGAGTAAATGGGAACATTAATTTAAAAACTTTTACTTATCATTTAACACTTTTTGTAACATAATTTAAAAAGTTAGTCCTAAAAAATCTCATTACCGCAACAGTCAGAAAACATCGACACTGACATATTTTCAAAATGACATGACAAACCTGAAAGAACACAACTTGGAGACTCCGCACATGCATCCAAAATCAAAGCACTACGCCTCCATTAATCAAATTAACATTCAACAAGCATCTGTTGCGGCAATGACAATCAAAACGTCGTGCAAGCATTCTGACAAGACAATATTTCAAATCAACTGCAAAAAAATTATCGTACCTGATAGCCATTTTGAAGTAACTGGTCCATGTGCTTGGTCACTCAAAATCAAACTTTATTAAAATTCTGTATGTGTGCTTAAACTGTTCTCAAAAAGTGTTGCGGAGGATGAGAACATCAGGCATGGACACATCATTTTCCTAATTTTTCTTCATTTTTATTATACATGAATATTCAGTTAATATTTTTTTTCTGTCATCTAAAGTAGTCTAGCAAAACATCCATTTATTTTTTTCTTTATATTATTGTGTTAATTTGATTAAATTACAACATAACGCATGTTCAAACACAGCCGGACACATTGCGGTAATGAGAATTTCAGCAGAAAATGAGATAAAATTTCCAATTATAAATTCTTATGTTGAAATCACACATTGTGCAAGGTAGAACACAGTATTGTGTTAATTCTGATGCTTTTTAATGTTACTATATTACACATTTTAAAGCTAAAATCATTAGTGCCGTGGTGTTTCAATGGTTTCGTGAGAATCACCCATACGCCACTCCTGTTTTTCTACAGAACGCAATAAATCCACTCCACATATTACAGTGCACCATTCCTCGTAATGTAGGCGGCGCGTTGAGTACACAGAATCCTAGTTTTCCACATCTGCTTTGTACTTCGTGATCAACAAACAAACAAAAGCAAAATAATACTTTAATGGCATTGATAAACCTGTGGTTGTTTTCTGTGACGGGAAAGATTGTAAGTCATCAACATCCAATAACTTACACGGGAGGCACTCGGGAGACGGGTGCTTTTTCTCCCGACAGCATCTGTGAAGTTTATGTGATTCAAACACATTGACCCCAGGGGATCTTATGAAAAACTTTACATTATTTTACGTGAAGCCAACGAAAATCGAGCAGGACCAAAACATTTTACAGCTGATCGCTTTGAAAAATGTTAAGCGACTGCGTCAAGTATAACCGCAATGACGGTGTCATTAATATAACAAAGTAAGTGTTTTGATTAATGCCATTAATGTTTATTTTTATCAGTGTATACCACTAGTAAACTAAATGAATATATCATGGCAAAGATGAATGCACATTTATACATTGATTGAATAGATTTATAGCATTTTGAAAAAACTTATGGATTTATTGCATTTTGTAGAAAAAATAATTCGTTTTTATAATAAATCTTTGAAAATCAAGTTATGGATTTGAATTTTTTATGTTTTTATAACCTAAAGATGCTATGTGAAAGTTTGTAACAGAAAATAGTGGTTTTCATCTTGTCACTTTCTTGGTATAGAAAACACATTTTACCGAAATTTGTCAAAATGGATTTATTGCGTTTTGGAACCAACTCTTCATTTATAAGAACACCGTTATTAGGCAACTATTAGTGTGCAGAATTATTAGAAAATGGATGAAAAACAAAGATTTTCCCATCTCGCTAGTTTTTTCACCTGTTAAAGTAAAAGTTAAAGTATCTAGGTTGATACAAGCAGGGACCCAATTATAACACTTAAAGTCTGATTTTCATGATGTGTCCCCTTTAAGATAAACAATTTCAACTTGTTTTTATTTTATTAAGTTATGCCAACTTTGCACAAGCCAAAACTTAAAAAAGTATGTTGAATTGACTTGACATTCAAAACCAAGCTGTTTTAATTTCATGCCGCATTTTTTTATTACAGTTCATAAGGATGAGTAAATAATGTCATAATTTTCATTTTTTTGAGTGAAAAATCCATTTAATGTTAATTTCAGCATTTACAAATACATTTTTTAAATCAAAAGTTGTATTATTAGTATTAGTATTATTGGTTATTAATGTTACCAGTATTATTGGTAACATTAACAAAGATTAATAATTAATGCTGTAAACATGCTGTTGAATGAGACCTTAGTCTTACCAGTATCTCTTTCAAAATGTACACAATTTAAAATCACAACATTTTCAGGAGATTGTGATAATATGATGTGATCAAAAAGTATAATGTTGCATTGGTACTGTTAGATAAATAAACTATTCACACTTATACACTTTTTAAAACTCATGGTCCCAAAAAATGGTCCCTAGCTGTCACTGGGACTGGTACCATTTCAAGAAGTACACCTTTGCACCTAAGAGAGTTCATATTAGTACCTCAGAGGTACATATTGGTCCCAAATGTATACCTTTTATATATTAGTACCTTTTTAAAGATACTGCCCCAGTGACAGCTTGGGACCATTTTTTTTAACAGTGTAAATGAGTTTTAAAGATAGTTAAAAAAATAGTTTAAAAGAAAGAATAGTTTATATACTGTAAAAATAGGATAAACATGTCACGTTAGGATTTAGTGTGGACACCAATGTGTCTACCAATATCTCAATGCATAATGCATTTAAACTACAGCACAGTAAGAATCACTTCTTTTTTTGAAGTTTTTATGATTGAAGAACATCTGATCAACTACTTAGTTGCTCACATAACAGTTTTGAATTAGGGCAGAATCGGATTCAGAATACAGAAAAGTTAAAAACCACAGCAAATTTTTGACCTTGACCATGCTAACTTCGTACAAAAGCCTGCATTGAAAGACATAAAACACTACTTGGATTATTGTCAGATCATGACATGAATCATCCGGCATGTGGAGCTCATCCGGAGTGCTGCTGTTATAAAACCCAGAGCGGCGTAACATAACAGATTAATGTCAAACATTGATTTTTAAGTTAATTTAAAAAAATAAGTATTTTCAAACATTTGAGCCTATTTAATCTCATTTACACTTTAATAATTTAATGTTTTAACCGCATGCAGTGTCCTTCAGCCATTCAGTCTGATCTTATCATAGAAAAGGCCAAAAAAGCATTTTCAGTGTTCGGCCGAGTTTAAGTGAAAAGACTGAATACATTTTACAGAACAATAAAGATTGTGATGAGGCAACCAATATAAAGTGAGGGGCGTGTAAACTTTATAAATGCAGCAAACATGTCTGCACTGCCATTAAAGTCTCTGAGAAAGACTGCCGAACATTCTTACTATCAAAACAACACATATTCTAAAGTTAGGTGACAACTTCCTGTCAGCACAGGAAGTGAGGTCTAAAGGAGTCTGAATCACATTTACACCACAAATATATTAGGCAAGCAGAGCAGTGAATGTGAATTTAAAGGAAAACACCACAGTTTTTCAATATTTGACTATGTTCTTACCTCAACTTAGACAAATTAATACATACCTTTTTTATCAATGCGTGCACTTCATCTTTGTACAGCGTGTCGTATATTTGTTAGCAATTAGCCTAGCCCCATTCATCCCTTAGGATCCAAACAGGGATACATTCAGAAGCCACCAAACACTTCCATGTTCTCCCCATTCAAAGACTGCTACATGAGTAGTTACACCAGTAAGTATGGTGGCACAAAATAAAACGACTTTGAACAAGAATTAAATATTATGGTGACGAAAATGCTCCACAGCTTTCTGTTCTTGTATTAAGTAAAAATAAAAGAAGGAAAGATGATGGTGAATGTGCAAACGTTGTCTATTGCCTTTGTGTAATTGTTTGTAGTGTAGTGTCCTGTCTCAACATTTTCACGCGTATGCGCTGTCGTACGTGGATGGTCAATTTTTAGGCAGTGCGTGGACGTTGCACGTGGATGACTGCGTACCCTACTGATGACGAAAATTACGTCATGTGAATAACGCGTGTACGCGGACGGCCTGAGTATACATTCGGCTTTAAGTGCCCATATAAGGACTTCCTGCACTGAAATTGCCCATAAAAGAAATTAAAAGCAAAGCAAGATTGTTACGTATAAATTAGTCCTTCCAGGAAAATATTTTTTTGTGATTGTTGCGAGCAAAAAACCTTGATCTTGTGGCACGTTTTCTTAAAAAATGTGATGTAATATTCGGATATTTATGCAATTTTATGCAGTGAAATTGCGGGACCTTGCAAAAATGTCTGGATCTAGGGCGGTCACAATGATTAAATACAGTAATCGTCTCATCGCGATTGTTTGACCTCATCGTGATGATTTCAGATCACCGCAATGATTGCACATCTCTCTAAAAAACACAAGGGGGAGCTTCAGCGCCTGTATAAATGAGACATTATCAGATTAATTTTAAATATGTGTTATGTGTATTAATATTTATTGCCAGGTAAACTTAGCAAAACATTAATGTAAATAATCACAACAATGTGTGAAAATTATTTCATAAAATTAATGTCAAAGCAATAAAACAGACAATTAATTGTCATAACCGTGACTTGCAAAAACTGTGGGAACTTGCAAAAACTGTTTGCAGCTTTTCAATGATGTTCACGTCACATAATTACGTCACTTTATAACGTTCCCATGGCAACAGCGGACATGGCTGAGCTTGTGGGAGGTAAATTTTCCAACTTTCTGCCGAGATATATATGATTTTTGCTACGAAAATGCAGAGATTATGAAATCATGCAAGCCCTGCATATTTTGCGCACGGAAATCTGCAATTTATGCTGCGAAAGTGCAGCGTATTTGATAAAATGCATCCCCCGCATAAATATGCGGACTTTGGCATATTATGCGTTAAATCATGCGATTGCATAATCACGTTTTTCTGGAGGGACTGATAAATCTTTCATGTTCGAAAAAACTTTCCAAAACTTGTACGAAGCTTGGCGAAGTGCGTTCGGCACAGAAATACTCTGCTTTTTTGACACTTTGCCTATGTTTAGCATGAGGAATCCAACTCTTAAATGGTGTTAATAAGTCTAAATGCAGCTTTAGACCCCCCCCAAACATCTCAAGTGGTCATAAAGATGAAGCCTGCACTTTTTCCTCTTCCTTGTATCTTTTTTAACTCGCGCCTCTTGAGAACGACTAGCTGGCCTATCTCTGCAGCTCCACGACCCACTTTGTAAAAACTAAAATTACAACGCCACAAGGATGGGGAACGAGTCCAGTATGACACACACACACACACAAAGATTTACAGCCATCAGATAACTAAAAAAACATCTACGTGCAATCCAACAAAGTAAAACAATCGATAGATAGAAACATCCGGAGGTGGGGGTTTAGTCTGCACGATTTACTGCGCACATAAAGAGGCAATAAAAGCAGAACCTGCTATCCAGAGCATCCGAGCTCAATTCATCCAAGTTCAGGTCACAGACTGTTTACCAGCTTCACGACAGATATATAGCTTTCGAACTTTTGCTCCCTCGGTTTGTTCAGCGGGTTTTGGTTAATCAGTAAGTCAGTACAGGTCAGGAATGTCTCACAAAACATGTCCAGGTCACATTTCACCCCAAAATATAACAACAAAAACTCCTAAATCATTAATTTATCACAATGCAAACAACTGTATTGTTATATCCAACTTTTTGCTGATGTTAAACATAATTTTTAAATCTTTCTTCATTATTTTAAAAAGCACCCATCACAGAAATAATGTAGTCCAAGTTACTCTAAATCAATTTCAAGTCCTAAAGGATTCAAACTACGAAACAAGATCTTCCTACCATCTCAACCTGTCGAGGGTCCAGCTGGGTCGGTTCTGTGGCCGGGACTGCAAACTGGATTTTCCTCTTTTCTTTGGGTCCCACGGGGCCCTCAGGGGGACTTGAGGGTTCCATAATCTGCTGTCTTCTCCTCTTTAGTGTCACAAATATCAACCCTGTCTCAACATACACAAACACACACACACAAACGCAGTGTCCTCCAGACAACTCTCCGAATTATCTCTCTCCTGTACTCGAGTGTCTCAGATGTGCCGGTGTCTTCTTTTATCAGCCTGACCTCTGGTTTTGTCTCTTTCACTAGAGTCAATGTGGGACGTCCTTATATCAGCCTGGGGGCGGGAGAGAGGCGGGGCTACGAGACAGTGAGTTTTGGAAGCTGCGCTGACGTCGATTTCTAATCAGAAAAAAAGATAATCTCATCCAGCTGCCTGAGCCTCTTTTGCCCTCTATTTCTGAATAGGAGATTAATAGAGAAATATAAAGAAAGAGGGACAATTTCAATGCATCGCTCAATTTTGCATAATAAAGAAACTTTTTCATTGGAACTAACCAATCTGTGAGCTATTAAAAGTATTTAGACTTTTAAGCCATATTGAAAACATTTTTTCAGATCTATCTTTTTTCTGAAGTATTCTTGCCAGTTACATGATTGCTTTTATTGGATGTATAAAGTTCACACAGGCGTGTGTGTTTCACCAACATTTGACAATCAGAAATTGTCCAATTAGCTTTCATTTCACTTGAACATATTATCATTTAAAACCCTGCAAATTTGTTTTTTGTTTTGTGAAATGTTTTGGTTGAAAAGTGCACTTGTGTTATGTTTTGTTAAATGTGACCCTGAACCACACACCCAGTCATAAGGGTCCATTTTCTGTTTATAGATGGAACAATATTTGGCTGAGATACAACTATGTGAAAATCTGGAATCTAAGGGTGCAAAAAATCTAAATATTGAGAAAATCAGCTTTAAAGTTGTCCAAATGTATTCAATAGCAACTGCATTCACTCTCAAAAATAAAGTTTTGATATATTTAACAAATATCTTCATGGGAAATGATTTTTACTTCATATCCTAATGATTTTTGGCATAAAAAACAATAATTTTGACCCCTAAGATGTATTTTGAGCTATTGCTACAAGACGAATAAGTACCACCTGCCTAATATTTTGTTGTTGTAGTGACATTTTAAGTTTAGCTCATGTGTTCAATACATTTGTTTGGGGGCGGGGGGCTTACTGGCACTGATATCTGGTTTGTAAATATTAAAATTAACATCAAGGGGCAAACATCTTTAAACACAGAGGCAGACTTTGTATCTGTAATATAGTAAGCTCGCTTTGCAGAATAATAAAACAAAGTTTGGCAACTCCTATGCCCAAAAGTTACACAAACTCTGCTCACTAGTGATTTTATATAGAAAGGCTCATTAGCGCCACTTGGTGGATAAATGTTAGAAGCAACACTTCCTGAGTAAATTATAGGGCTGTCAAGATTAATCCATACAAAATAGAAGTTTGTTTTTGCATAATATATGTGTGTGCACTGTGTAATTATTTTGTTTATATAAATACACATGCATGTATTTAAACATGTATATGTATATTTGATATATTTATATTATATATAATTTTTTTTAAAACACACATAAATACCATATAATACAATAACATTTTTTATTTTAATTTATATATGTATGTGTGTATTTATATATACATAATAATTACACAATACACCAACAAATACATTATGCAAACACAAACCTCCATTCTGCAAGCGATCAACCCTTGTGCATTGTTCAAATTCATTACCCATTCGTGTTGTTAGTGGCCACTAAATTAAACAGCTGTAAAAATGTATCAGATGAATTTTTTTTGCATAAATCTGTTAATATAACCTCAGTACTGATCAAAACTACCAAATGTTTACAAAAAAGTTCATGACTTCTACTCTGTAATTGCCAAGTTCATAAGTGATGTCACTGATTTGAGGGGAAAAACACAAAATGACTGATTGTCAATATAAAAAGTGATTGTGGACTGGATTTTTTTCACATTTTTCACAATCTTGGGCATGTCAAAGATTAGTAAAAACATTGGCTTTGATACATTTTTAGTTTTTGTGCAGCATCAGATTTTTTTTCTCCCTCATTTATTGTTTGTGGCCATTTTTGTCCCATTGACTTCCATTATAACAACATTTTTGATTGCAGAGCCATGACACCTTATTATCATGCATTCTTGATTTTTGGTGGTTTTTCCTTTTGCAAAAAGGTAAAATTTGGTCATTTTTAATGTTAATCACCATGTGGCACCATTAACCCTTTAGTAGGCCTGTGCAAAATTTATTAAATGACAAGGAAAATAAAACTACTCATTTTTAAAAGAAAAAAAATGTGTTTTACTCATATTTAGGTGGGTCCCATTAAAGATTTTATCTAAGTGGGAAGCAAAATTAAAAGTTTGGAAACCTCTGGCTTAAGAGATAAAAAAGATGATCTCATATATTAGCATCCCTGTGTACAAAAGTGAAAACTATTTTGAACATTTTGAAACCTTAGAATTTGTTTTGCCTTTATAGTTAAAGATCAACTTCTATGTTTAGATCAACATTTCCTGAGCCCAGGAAGACACATTTTACTTTGCCACACATTTAATTTATTGTAATTTTACAACATTTACATTTGGCATACTCAAATCAAAGTTAGCAATACTGTTGCTAAAAATCAGATCGGTCAGTGTTACTTGTAAGAGTTTCAGTTTAATTCAACTTCGCCAAACCTCATGGTCCTGAAAACAAACTGCAAAGGGTGTGAAAACTCATCCAGTGGATGTCGGAATATGGACACATTTTCCCACCAAAAATAAAACCACTTTTCTCTTCTATCCGGACCACGCTAAAGACAGACCTAGACTTTAAACCAGACCAGGTCTCATGCTTTACAGATATCAGTGCTCAAAAGCCATTTAGGGAAGTTTATGCTTCAACATTGTAGTTAGTGTAAAACTACCGAAACGGCCTCCAAATAACGCTGTACATCGCTGGGAGGGATGAACGTCATCCGGTAAACATTCAAGAATTCTTCCTAACATTTACGTTTCCTCTAACGGAAGAAAAAACAGTAAACAGAAGCGCAACGGATAATTATAAAGCACGCTAAAAAAACACACACAGTTCAGTGGACAAAGCGTGTGACTTTAAGTCCCGGCACAGGAAGGGCCGGTGGCCCCACCCAACGTGTACCTCAGATCTTGGTCCTGGGGGAACTGAATCTCCGAAGCAGAGTTTTCCAGACCAGCAGCGGGCGATGGGATGTAAGAGGAAGCAGCCAGTGGGGTTGTGCTCTGAGGAGAAATGGGTACCTGACCGGGGTGGAGGTCTACTGAAGGACGCCCGTCCTCTGAGGCCTGCTGGGAGAAAAGCTGGAGCAGGGTGCCCACTACGTCAGATGTGATGTCACGAGGGGGTTTGGAGGTGGAGGATGCAGGTTCTAGTGCAGACGTGGAGCCTGTCGCCTCTGGCTTTATTAATGCAGCATCTGCGAGACAAAAAAAAAAACACAGACAGAAGAGTTAAACACAAGATTGTGTTAAAAACAATTAACACATTCAAGTTCACAAAGTGATGTATGAGCTACAATTGCTTGCACTGTGCCAGCCAAATACTGACTAGTTTCCTATTATAGTAATTTGTGCATTTAAACTATTTAAATAATAGTGACTTCATTTAAATAAAATATAAAAAAATTAAAATATGATTCAATCTTCATGCAGATGTGTATAATGTAAAATTGGTTAAATCTAACACATAGTATTTGTGTCTATATTTTTTACACTATTTTATATTAAAAAACACTTATTTATGTGTATATAACAACGTTATCCATATTACATATTATTTGAATTAAAAGTGCATAGTGATCAGCTAAAGTAATTTTTTGTGATTGACTGTTTTCTACATAAATGCCTCCTACATAATGTTAATTTTTTACCTTGATGTCTTTAATATTGACTGAGTAAGGTTATGTAAAAGATTGAAATCAAACTTTAATGCTTCTAATATCAGCCTTAGATTATGAGACTATAACCTGGATTTCACACATATTAAAATCATTAAAATAGATTAAATTTTCTATCAATAAGACGATTTTCTATAATTGAGTTAATCTCTGTTTTAGTACAAATACAGCTGAAAGTCTCAAAAAGTTAATAAATATTAAAACGTAATAAAGTTAATAGGTAATAGATTTAAACTTGCACAAGCAACAAAGTCTGTGTTTATACATTATTTATATGTTTATATATACATACACACTGTTTGTCTTTTAAAAACTTCTACATGGTTAAAAATTTTGCATTTTTGTTACATCAACATATATTTTTTGCTACTTTAACTTATAAAAACTAGTTGAAGTTGTTTAACTTTTTAAAACTATTTTTAAACATTTTTTAAATACTTATATAAACTTTGCCAATTTATGCACAATACATCTAGAAGTCTATACACTGTAAAAAAATGCAGCATGAAGTTAAAACAACTTTAAGTTTTGACCTATGACGAGTTGACATAACTTATAAAAACTAGTTGAAGTTGTTTAACTTTTTAAAACTATTTTTAAACATTTTTTAAATACTTATAAACGTTGCCAATTTATGCACAATACATCTAGAAGTCTATACACTTTAAAAAATGCAGCATGAAGTTAAAACAACTTTAAGTTTTGACCTATGACATAACTTATAAAAACTAGTTGAAGTTGTTTAACTTTTTTAAGTTATGTCAACTCGTCATAGGTCAAAACTTAAAGTGGTTTTAACTTCATGCTGCATTTTTTACAGTGTATAGACTTCTAGATGTATTGTGCATAAATTGGCAAAGTTTATAAATATTTTGGTTATACATGTTATATATGTAACTGTTTTTGTGTATATAATAAATCTTTGAAACATTTGTAAAGCTGTACATTTGCTATATCTTCGTTACATGAATATTTATGTAAAAAATATATTAAAGGGACAGTTCACCGAAAATGAAAATTGTGTCATCATTTACTCTCCCTCATGTTGTTACAAACCTGTACAAATGTCTTTATTCTGACAAACACAAAGTCAGATATTTTGAAGAATGTTTGTAGCCAAACCGATCAGAAGGTCCATTGATTTCCAAAGTATTTTTTTTCCTACTACGGATGTCAGTGGGGCTTCTGATCAAACTTCAAAATATCTTTGTATTCATCTGAACAAAAAAATGCATACAGGTTTGCCATTAGCATCGCGTTAAAAAATAACCAAAGAGTTTCAATATTTTTCATATTTAAAACTTGACTCTTCTGTAGTTACATTGTGTACTAAGACCGAATGAAAATTAAAAGTTGTGAGATATGGCTGCACAGGCGTAGTGATATAAACGCACTGCCCGAAAATAGTCCCCTGCAAAGTAACCAAGGGGACTATTTTCGGTCAGTGAGTAACATCACTACGCCTGCTGCAGCCATGTTACATCAACAAAGTCCTTGATTATTTCGTCAGTTTGATAGTATAGTTCACAGCCATATCTGCCTAGAAAATCACAACTTTTAATTTTCTGTCGGTCTTAGTACACAATGTAACTACAGAAGAGTCAGGTTTTAAATATGAAAAGTGTTGAGACTCTTTGGTTGTTTTTTAGCGTGATGCTAGTGGTCTAATCAGATTCAATGGATTGTGCTAAGCTACGCTAAAAGTGCTAGCACCAGACCTGGAGATCAGCTTAATGAATTTCAAAACAATAAAAATCAAATGCTTAACTCTAGGGGAGCTGGAAAATTTGCATATTTTCAAAAATAGTGGAGTGTCCCTTTAATATGAAGTCTTTTTCTAAATGAATTGTTTAAAAATACATAAAACAGATGAAATTTTATAGACTACAAAACAAGGCACGCAATGCACCTGAGAGTCTGACCAGAATTGCTAGTCTCAGCCAACCTACTCATAAGGTAATAACTGAGCGTATACTAGCTTATCTAATAATAGTGTTTGAATGTGTATATAATTTTAAGTGTACAGATTAAGACAGTAAAGATTTTTTGAAGGATGGTGGTGATAAATGAAGTCATGCATCATGCTCGCACACATGCACTTATTAAACTACTTAGATTGAAAGCTGACTCATTGAAACATATAGTTTATGAGTACTTTCTAGTGTGTTTAAAGTTTATTTGACTAATGATATGTATTTCTGATTTTTAAGATTTAAATATTGTACTTTAATCACTGCAACAAATGAAAGATTGATAAATAAAACAACTAAAACAAAACCCTTTTGCATTTGTATAAAACAATATAAAGGTGCTGACAAAATATACAGCGTAGCTTTATTTGACACTTCTCACAGTAAGACTTTTATTACAGTGTGTATTCACAAATTAAAACCCAAAGACTGTTTAGTTAGGAGAGATCAGAAAGAAAACTACTGATGAGAGGATAGGGTGACTGAGCTACAACGACCATGAGCTCAAGAATGACATTTTATAAAGTCGAATTAAAGCAGTAAACGTTCCTGACTTTTCCTTTGCATGTAAAAATCTTACGAAACTATAAGATCATGCACATAGAAATGGGTGAATCTCACAAAACTCTTTTGTCCATGTGTGTATTGGATGTATGGTGCATGTTCAAATTTGACCACAAAAAAAAACTAAGTGGACAGCTCACCGACAAAAATGTAAATTCTGTCATAATTTACTCACCCTCATGTTGTTCCAAACATGTATGAATTTCTTCCTCTTATAAACACAAATGAAGATATTTTGAAGAATGTTTGCAACAAAGCAGATCTGGGGCACCATTGACTTGCATAGTAAAATAATACTATTGAAGTGAATGGTGCCCCAAAATATATTCCTTTGTTTTCAGCAGAACAAAGAAATGTATACAGGTTTGCAACAACTTAAGGGTGAGAAAATGCCAGAATTTAGTTTTTTTTGTGAACTATCCCTTTAAGTTATTTAAACTTGTATTTGGGATCCTTAATGCATTGTGACATTTTCGTAACACCTAGTTTGTTTGAGACCTCCAAACGCTCTCGAAGCAGGACAGTGTGTATATGTGAACAACCCAAGTGATCGAAGATCCCCCAAAAAAGACCCAAAAGCGAACCGTACTCGGACCATACCCAGAGTATGGTTCGCTTTTGTGGTTCGATTTCTTTTTGACATGTAAAAGCAATGAAGTCCCGGTCCGCTTTGCGTGTGGTTTTGACATGATGAAGTTGTGATGTGAACAAGAAAGGGTCTGAGATCACTTCCAGTTCAGTTCCTTTTCTGGTTCACTTTAAGTGAACTGGGTTTGGTTCTTTAAAAATGAACTATGTGTGAAAACATCCTAAAACAGATTATCAGTCGCTAAAATTGTGATTAATATCATGATGTATTAAATTTAATATTAATTTTCATTTTTAATCCCAATTTTCATTCAATATTACAAACCACTCTAGTGCAATGATGTTTATTTAAAGGTGCAGTGTGTAAGTTTTAGTGGCATCTAGTGGTGAGGTTGCGAATTGCAACCCATGGCTCAGTCCACTGCTCTTCCCTCGCTTTTGAAACGCATAGAGAAGCTACAGTAGCCGCCACCGGGGCTTCTTTAGAAACATGGCGGCACAAAATGGCGACTTCCATGTAAGGGGACCCTCTGTGTATGTAGATAAAAACGTCTCATTCTAAGGTAATAAAAACATAATGGTTCATTATTAAAAGGTTTTTATACACCCCTTATAAAATAGTTTTGTATATTATTTAGCATTCCTGTCAAGAGATCCTTTTAAAAATTACACACTGCACCTTTAATTAGTATAAATTAAAGACAGTACAACTTTTTCTACTATGAAATAAATATTTTGAATACTACTAATTTCTAATACTGAAATTGTATTAATAATTAGCGCACAAATGGAAGATACTTAAAAAAATATATAATATGAATTGAAAATACCTAGGCTTTGTGAAATTCACCCATTATCTGTGCTAGGCCAGTTCAGTATGAAATACGTAACTATGCGTAATGCTAACTCTCAGACATGTAAATTAATCTGTGTATTCATTTAGAACAGAGGCACAAGTAAACATGTGTCCAAAACTGCTCTTTATTCCAGAACTACTTCATCTGGGATCAAAACACAGACAGGTTAATGCAAACACTAACCATCCTATTGGCGTTTATCCTTCTGGGGGTACAGTGGACGCAACATAGCCAGTTTTGCGCACAAAATATCAAGCGTAGCGTGTGAACGAATGACACGAAAACAGTGGCTTGGGATTTTGTTCCTAAGAAAAATAAAATGCTGCAAGGCTAAAATTTAATGAAAGTTCACGACAGCAGAAAAAAACATTTGGGTTTCAAATAAACATGACAATTTATTTATTATGTTGCAGCTTGCAGTCTTCCAACGAACCGTTTCCCTTCACAAGATAGGAAAACAACAACGAAACAAACATCTTTGAATGAAAAGCGTATAATTGCCTCGATGCGGGTGGGTCCCACATACCCAGCCGTCAGTGGAGAGCCGATGAGACATTACAAACTTGTTTTTTAGTAGTTGCGGCCAATTCGATTACTCAGGCCCCGCCCCACCCGTAGACTTAGCTAACACTTGCCCTCGCTGCCCTTGACGGATGCCGAGCTGTCTCGCGCCACGGCCTCGTCCGACCGCACTCCGTTGCTTTCGTCCGCTCGCTCCGCCCCCTGTGCCTGAGCCTTTATCAGCTGCTCCAACAGGAGCGTGAGGAGGCCGGCCTGGTCTTCCTGGGGAAGATCCGAAGGCTGAGGATTGCTAGAGGACTGGAACAGGGTGGAGAGATGGCTAAGCACTTCTTGCTGCTGCGCGGGGTCCACTTCAGGGGTAGAAGGGGCGGCGGGCGTTTTAGACAGCAGCGATGTTGAAGGTTCGGAGGAGCTGCGGAGTAACTCGGCCATCTGCGGGAGATTAAGATTGTCTGATTGGCCCTGGAGCAGGTTCAGAAGCACAGCCAACTCGGTCTGGTTCAACTGCTCCGCTGCCGCTCCCAAACCTGTGCGTAGAAAATCAGCACACAAGTTACATGGCTTGTTATAAACTACAGCTGACCAAGATCCACTCACTTTACAGTAACCCAAACACGGTGGGGAGGCAAGGATATAGGGATAAAATTAAATGAATGTACAGACCACATTAAAAACTACGTGCCCATACTTACATAAGTCGACCAATCAGATTTGTGCTTACCATATCAAAAACTTTAGGTTTTGTGTGTTTTAGTGAAAAGATTATTATCCGAGACAACTCATAGCCCACCTTCGAGCTCACTGGCTGCAGTATTTGCTGGCGCAGGACGGGCAGATGGAGGTGGAGGAGGTGGTGGCGGCGGGCGGCTCTTCTCCCCTCCAGACTCCTTTCGTGGCGCTTTGGCGACAGGGAGGTCCTCAGGCACTCCGCTTTGTCTCTGTCGCCGTCGTTTCTTGCTCCACAGCTCGTGACAATCTTGCCAATGAGGCAAATCTGGAGAACATTTGAGTTATTACAACAAAACTCTTTGTATCTTTATTGGCACAATGTCATGTGACCAACAGGTACAGAATTAGATTATTTTAATGGATTTCTTTAAAGGATTAGTCCATTTTCTTAAAAAAATCCAGATAATTTACTCACCACCATTTCATCCAAAATGTTGATGTCTTTCTTTGTTCAGTTGAGAAGAAATTGTGTTTTTTGAGAAAAACATTACAGTATTTTTCTCCATTTTAATGGACGTCAATGGACCCCAACACTTAACTGTTTTAATGCAGTTTAAAATTGCAGTTTCTAAAACTCTAAATAAACTCAAACGAGGCATAAGGGTCTTATCTAGTGAATAATTGTCATTTTTGTCAAGAAAAATAAAAAATATGCACTTTTACACCACAACTTCTCGTCTTCCTCCGGTCCTGTGACGCGCCAGTGCGACCTCATGTAATACGTCATCATGTCAAGAGGTCACGGATGAAGTATCGAAACTACGCCCCAGTGTTTACGTGTGTGAAGAAAGAGGACCGTTCTGACGTTATTGTATGTCTAATGATACTAATTAATGTCTTTGTGTCAGTTTATTGTTTAAAATGGTCCGCAAAAGTGTGTTTCATATATGTAACACGTGACCTTTCCACGTCATTACGCAATTACGTGAGGTCGCACTGGCTCGTCACACAGCTGGAGGAAGACGAGAAGTTGTGGTTTAAAAGTGCATATTTTTCTTGTCAAAAATGACAATCTTTTCGCTAGATAAGAACCTTATGCCTCGTTTAGAGTCCAAGGGTTGGGGTCCATTAAAGTCCATTAAAATGAGCAAAATCCAGGAATGTTTTCCTCAAAAAACTTAATTTCTTCTCGACTGAACAAAGAAAGACATCAACATTTTGGATGACATGGTGGTGAGTAAATTATCTGGATTTTTTTAAGAAAATGGACTAATCCTTTAAAGCTCATAGACACCTTAAAAGTAAGGCTCTTTTATGGCAATGCATACTGCTAGCTGTAATTAGCACAACCTGTATAATGTTAATTTTAAAGTTAAACTCTCATATGTGTGGGGTTTATGTTATACAGTGGATCTCTTTCAAGTCGATCATATTTATTAAAAAGATTTAAACGATAAAGATGTGAGAGATGTACTGACTCTGGCGGTGACATTTTGTTGGGCTCCACGTCACACAGAAACTGGCTTGCGAGGGCCTGCTCGGCTGTGCAGCGTTTCGACGGGTCCAGCGTCAACATGTGATCCAGCAGGTCAAGCGCCGAGGTGGGCAGGCTGCAAGACAGACATTTTTAATATACTGGTATACTAAACCTTTTCCACATGGACACATGCTGTTATGGTGGCATGATATGCTTAAATCATTACTACATCAACCAATACAGATGTCTGAACAACCAGGGGTCTCATTTATAAAACTGTGCGTAGGATCCTTACTAAAAGTTTACATATTCACAAAAGCCAAAAAATATTAAGACTTATACAACAAAGCAATTATTCACTTTTTAAATCACAAATCACCCACAAGTGTGCGTACATGAATCATCCTGAATCATCCCAACTTGTAAGCCCATTCTCAAGTTAGCTAGTCAAGTTAGTTTTTTATAGATCACAACCTTTGTGTAGAAACTGCCGGATACACGTTTCCAGCCCCGTTTTGTGCATACACGCTTTATAATGAGACCCCAGATAATTTTACAAGTCAGTCCAGCAGAACAGATTTGAAAACAAAGCATTGTATGCCTGCAGCGTGAACAAAGCCAAACTTACAAGATAAATACAACTTATTAATTCATTGATGGCACCAATCAGAAACTTACAAAGCAAATTCCTCTCGTAAGCGTCGCCTGTATTGTTTCTTGGGTCTCATCGTGTTAAAGTAAGGCAGCTTTATCACATCTGGCCATGCAGCAGGACACGGACTTCCACACAGACGACTGGACAAAACAAATAAAACACAATCTATGGTAACAGCACCTCACAAAGTACATTTGCTCAAGTTTTTATCACATAGGATTGACTACACACCTGATCAGCTCCAGCTGCAGTAGCTCCTGGTTGGCCTGGAAAATTGGTTTCTTAGTGAAGAGCTCTCCCAAAATACACCTGTACACAAACAATCATTTAGATTTCAACATAAATGCACAAAGGAAGTTGGTGTTAGCGGATAACAGATATTGGCTTACCCGCAGCTCCATACGTCTATAGCAGGCGAGTACCTCTCCTCTCCCAATAGCAGCTCAGGTGGTCGGTACCATAATGTGATCACCTTATTAGTGTAAGGCCGACTGGAAATGACCAGACACAAAGACCATAAAAGTAAAGACAAAGAATGAACAGGATTAAGCACTGCTATTACTATTTCTGCATCCAAATACCCACACTTGTGGTCTTGGCCACTCGAGAACGGGTGCACGCGACAGGAAGTAAGGGCGCAAGACTGTCCCATGTCTTAAAACTAGCTAAGTGCAGTGCCCTTAACCCACCGCTTCAACCGATATTCAAGGCAAAGCATATCTGATCATGCATTCATGTTCTGGATGTAAATCTTGACACTTTTGCTTAAACCTCCAGAGATGTCGCAGAAACTTTTAATTGTAAGTTAAAGGCTCTCTAAGCGAATAATGTGCGACGTCACTTCCTGTTGATGTTTGAACTGTTTTCAAACAAACGGAGCGTAGCTCACTCCTCCCCCTCCCTCTCCCGGCCGGGGGTTAAAAAACGCGCCCAACCCCCACCCCCAAATCCTTCTTGTCGTTTATTGGCTGGAACACTTTGTTATGTTTTGTTGTGCTAGGTTTGGCCACTATGTTGATATTGCCGTTTGTCGAGCCTGAGCTGTCTACAGAGATCGCGTTTTTTTACAGTTTGATCAGCGGACAGGCAGCAAGCAGATAGTGAGGAGATGTTTGCTGTATCTAACAAAAAATGTTTTATGGTCTAAAACGCGTCAATTCGCTTAGAGCGCCTTTAATAAGTACATATTACATATTATTTTGGTATTAAAACAAAAAGTGTTACACATTTCATTGGTGCAAACATTGTTCTGTATTTTGTAAAGCCTCTGCAACTGCTTTTATTACATAATTAGAAATATCATTAATTGTGTGTCGTTTATTCAGGGACTATAAACAATAAACTTTAATTAATTTTTTTACAGGTGGCAAGAATTCTTTGCAAATGTGGGTATATGGACGCAGCCTATGAATAAGGGATAATGCCACGCTTAATATGGCCACTCTGGCAACAAAATCCCGCCTTTCAGTAAAAAAAACAACAACCATCAATCGATAAAGACTGACGATTGTCTGGGGAAGTGGTGCGAAAGTAGAAACAACCTTGTGAAGTGGTTGTTTTTAGCCCAATTTAAGCTTAAAAAGATACTCCAATCAAATAACAAAATTATGAATTCATTTAAAAAAATATTTATTTCCTTCTCAAGCAATCTGGGATACACATGTACATCATCTTTCACAGAGGTAATCCACACGGCTCCAATGGGTTATTTAAGATCTTCTGTGTGTAAGCGATGCAATGTTTTAAGAAAAATTCCAACTTTATACACTGTACTTTGCACAGTGACTTTCGAGACGTGCGTGAGTCCTATAGAGGGTATGCAACGACATCACTTTTCCACGTGACCACGCCGGAGCTCGTGGCACGTTGAACGTGGCAAAACGTTTAACAAAATGGCTGGTTTTCATAGCAGCTGCTGTGAAAACAGCAGTAAAACTGACTATTATCTAAATGGTAAAAGTAATGGTAAAGAGTTAATATCAGGTTTAATTGTGATTTTAGGGATATCTGTCTTTCCCCATTTAAGTAGATAGGACATGGCTGCCTTGTGGAATGACAAATTATTAGGGGTGTCAACAATAATCGATTCGGCAATGCATCGCAATGCGCGCATGCACGATTCAGCATCAATGCAGCAAAGTGCCATAATCGATTATGTAACTGTTTATTTTCTGGCCTTGAGTGGACAATAAAGTTGTGAAGTTTCAATGCTTCAGGGGGCATAACAACAACAATCAAGATGGCTGAGGCGGAGAGAGATGACAGTGATAAACCGGTAAATAAAAACGCACCCTTTTCCATGGAAAGTGGACATATGGGCACATTTCGGATTCTATGAAGTTAATGGGAAACTAGACAAGACTTACGCTGTGTGTAAAATTCTCATCTCAGGTATATAATTGTCATTGTCTTAAAGCTGCCAAGCTTCCGTTTTTGTTGAGAATAGTTGCACTTGACTTTACTACTTGACTGATTAAAATTTTGCCTTGTGTACAGTAGAATTCTGATGCATCGCAATGCATCGTAGAATCGAATTGAATCAAATCGTTACCTTGTGAATCGTAATTGAATCGAATTGTGAGGGTAGTGCCAATGCACACCCCTACAAATTATTGCTTTAGTTAGCGTTTAAAATTATCTTTAAAAACCGAAGTGCATCATGTAAAAATGTATGCATGAAGTTTTTTCATAAAAACGTGCATAGCATTAAATCAGTGGTTCTCAAACTGGGGTCCGGTGCCCCCAGGGGGGCCGCGAGATGGTGCCAGGGGGGCCCCAGTTTTATGACATTTTATAAAATACATTAATTTATCATGAATTTTGTGTAATAAAAATAATAATAATAATAATAATAATAATAATAATAAGGCTACTAACCAACAGCACAACTTTGTGTAATTGAATGTTTTATTTAATTAAAATCTTAAGTTTGAGAACTGTTTTTGTCATAAATTTTCTTTGGGGGGCCGCAAAGGAATGCACCGTACACAAGGGGGGCCACACGCTGAAAAGTTTGAGAAACACTGCATTAAATAACTAAACTAGGATTTCTGAAATTACCTTTCCTCTGAGTTATACAGACGAGCCAAGCCAAAATCTGCAAGCTTGATCTGACCACTATAAAAGAGAATCAGCATAAGAGAGGTTTGCAAAATAATAAACACCATGTTGGATGGGAAACAGGTTACAATCACGGATTAAAAACACTGGTACCTGTTGTTCAGCAGTATATTGGAGCACTTGATGTCTCTGTGTAGAAAGTTTTTTTTGTGGCAATAATCTAATCCCTCCATGAGCTGATGCATGAAGCTCTGTATGTGTTCATGAGAGAAAGACACAAGCCCAGACTCCAACAGTCCCATCAGGTCGTGGTCCATGTACTCAAACACCAGGTAGAAGGCACCTAAACACATAAATGCAATTCAAAGGCTGTCTGAACACTAAAACACACAGTTATCAAACTAATAATGCATTTAACAGACCTTTGTCTTTTTTGAAGTCGAGCGCGTCCTGTTTGTCAGTGACGATTTCTTTCATGTTAACCACGCTGGTGTGGTTGAGCTGTCTGAGGATCTTGATCTCTCTAATGGCGGTGATGGGGAATCCTTCCTTTTCATTATCTAATCGAACCTTCTTCAACGCCACCAGCTCACCTTTACAGATGCATAATCGTCAGCACTTCTCATTTTAAAACTCATTAGCAGCAGTTTGACAAATCAGATAGCGGCAGCTCACCTGTGTCTTTGTCTTTGGCCTTGTACACCTGGCCGTAGGTTCCTTCTCCAATGATGCCGATGATGTCAAACTTATCCACACAACGTTTTCCCCAGTCAGTCTGAGTTTGTTTCCTTTCTCCGTACCTTGGACAGCAAATCCTAGAGAGATCACACGGAGACGTTGTCAGGTCTACTGCATTGAGTCTTAAGATGAACCGAGAATGTGATACAGTAATACTTACTTTGGTCTCTTCTTGTAGGTTTGTTGCAGAGGGATTGTGGGTTCCTGGACAGGTGATGGTGGAGGGGACGGGTCGGCTCCACGAAGCACTGGTGGGAGGGGCAACTCGCTAAGAAGGCGAGTCCTGACATCTTTTTCCTTTTCTTTCTCCTTTTCTCTTTCCTTCCGTGATGACCTCTGGGATAGTCTCTTCTTTGGACTGAAAGAGTAGGATAGACGATTAAAGATTAAAATAAAATGGCAGTGTCTATTTTTAGGCGTGAATACGTAAATATAGCGATCATTTTGTAAGAAACAGTGCAAACAAAACAATTACCATGATTTGACATAAATACTTCTATACAGATGTAAAAACAAATCCATTTCTTTATTTCTATGCCAAGAAAATGTAAGAATAAAAAGCTTACAAGTAAAAACCTTCACAAGCCAACTGAATAAAAAAAGATTGCTGTGAATACAAGCAACAGGATAATATAAAAAACATCATACCCCAAGTATATCACAGAAATAAATGTGGTCTTTGACTTGAAGCAGTATAAGACAAAATCTTGCAAACATTATCAAACCAACACAAAGTTAGAGAGTTGTTCATGGGTAACCACTTAGGACATCTGTAAGGCAGGAGGAATAAGTTTTGTATTTTTTTGTTAAAACCAAGGCCCAACCTTCCGG